>NC_142798.1:37697039-37789539 GCF_049724085.1 Artemia sp. Qi Xiang Cuo
TCACGACTGACATTACCACGTGTTCTTCCTAGTGAGTCTATGCCCATATTTGGTGCCCCTTCACTACCTCCTGGTATGGTTCTACTGAGTATTTAATCAAATTATCAGATATCCAACTGTCCTAGTCGATTACGTCATTCTATGCCCATGTATGGACTCCCGTCATGACCTTCTGATAGGGTTCTACTGATTATGTAATCAATTTCTCATAAATCCAATCGACCTTGGAAAAAAGAGGTCATTGACACGCTTTGATTACGCAATCATTCTCCCTGGGGATTCCATGCCCATATTTTGTGCCCCGTCACGACTGACATTACCACGTGTTCTCCCTAGGGACTCTATGCCCATATTTGGTGCCCCGTCACGACTGACATTACCACGTGTTCTCCCCAGGGACTCTATGCCCATATATGGACTCCCGTTCGGAGTAGAACCCATTAACCACGTGTTCTCCCCAGGGACTCTATGTCCATATATGGACTCCCGTTCGGAGTAGAGCCGATTAACCACGTGTTCTCCCCAGGGACTCTATGCCCATATATGGACTCCCGTTCGGAGTAGAACCCCCCTCTCTACTGCTGTTTGTACGCGCTAATGCAAGAATAAGTGGGAGGAGCTGTTTGTTCGCACTGAGAATGAAGAGCCAGAAATTATCTGCGGTAAACTTACTGCTATATCTTTATACTGTGGGTCTTACATAAGCTGAACACTTCAGCAAAGCGAGATCCTCCTGCTCCAGGAAGCTAGGAGTTATCTAAGATGCAAAAGTCCCCTCACTGACGAGTTCATTTACCCTTTCTTGAAGCATTCAAACGAAGGTACAAAAAATACATCAAAGCTGAAAATAGATGAGGTAAAGCATCAAGACTCCAGCATATTGATTTGTATATATATTAATCATATAAACTTTTTGCACAAACAAGTTTTTCAAAAAAAGTAAAGAACTCCATTAAACCAAAAATAGAATCAAATAATCTACAAGCATAAAACTACCACAAATCAGTATCAATAAATAAATGAAACCCAAAACAAACAGAAATTAAAATAAGCCAAAGTCAAAACGAGCATAAATTATCCTAAGTAGGGATCTAAGTCTTACGGTTTTTATAAGCCAGAATATAATTTGGAATCTACTTAAAAAAATTCAAACAAATATAATGAAAAAAATGTCTATTGTCGGCTTATTCTACATATGCTGATATTTATTCCTTAAAATCTGAATTAAGTTTTGTTTTCTTAAAGTTATAAGTGAAAACAATTAAAAGAATTTTTTCAGTAAAGTACTAATTATTCTGGCTTTTAGAAAGCATAGGGTTTAGAACCCTACTCAGATTAATTTCTGCTCATTTTGAGTTTGACTTTAATTTCTTAGTTTGATTTTAATTTCTGTTTGTTTTGGGTTTCATTTATTTATTGATACTGATTTGTGGTAGTTGTATGCTTGTAGAATATTTGATTCTATTTTTGGTTTAATGGAGTTCTTTACTTTTTTTTGAAAAACTTATTTGTGCAAAAAAAATTTTGATTAGTTTCTGTTCGTTTTATATTGACATAGTCTTTTTCAGGAAGAAAGACTTAGCCTCTTCTGAAGTTAAACAACCATTCCTTCCATAAAAACCTTTAATACCCTTTGGGCATAACTTACAACCCTTCCCCCTAATCTCTTGGGTTTGTTTCAACCCCAACAGCCTTGTTATATGATATTTAGACTATTTTGAATAGAATGGCTATCTCAAAATTTCTAGATGGTGAGATGGTAGCTACCCTCTGATCACTTTGACTCTTAAAACGATCACTAGAGCGTCTGATTACCAATCCAATGAGCCCCCTTTGCAGTTTATATGACCACACTTTATATAAAAAAACCTATATGTCCCCAGGGTACAACTTACAACCCTTGCCCTGAGGGCTGGGGAGATTTGTTATCCTCAGAGACATAGTTTCCAGACCTTTCTGATAAGCTAAACAAAATGGCTATATCAAAGTTTTGATTGGAAGTGTTTGGAAATATGATAGGCGTGGAGGGAGACATTTGCCCTCTGATCACTTTCGACTAATAAAAAAGGCACTAGTCCTCTCAATTTCCAATCGAATGAGCCCTTTTTGAAGCTTCTAGGACAAAACTTTCTTATTTTTATTTAACAAAAACATATATATAAATTTTGTACAAAGGAGAAGAGAGGAATCTCGTAATGTCTCCTTTATCAAACAATAGGGGAAAAAAAAAATTACACTTCCCGCTAACATAACTTCAGAAAGAAAAGAAAATTTAATAATAACATAAAATAATTTAAATTAATTCTAAATAAGAATTGAAAAAAAAAAAAAAAAAAAAAAAAAAAAACATACATAACTCAACTATCGACTCACAGAGATAGGTATGGGATTTACTTAATAATTTATAAATAAATCAATAATACAATCAATCCCCACTACTCTAGACTGAAAGGACCATCTTTTTCAATTTATTTTTATATATGTATAGTGATGGTGATTCACTTACTAATTCAAATAACTTATATTTATTCGCAATATGAGGAAGTTGATATCTTAAACTTAGTCTGGATCTCTCAATTTTAACAAACGGGAAAAGAAACTAAATCCTATCTCTTGATAAATGGCTATGTTTATTTTCAACCAAAGGTTTCATACTATTGAAATAATGATCTTTATGTTGGATTTTCAAAAACCATATGCCCAAATTAAGGTGCAAAATTTGTTGTAAATCCAGAATATCAAGAAATAGAAAAGATGTTTTAATTTCAGATAATTCCTCTGTCTTCCTAGGGTGTGCTAAAAAAATGGTCCAGAATTCTTATTGATTTATTTTGAACAATTTGGAGTCCTCGTAAATGTGAAGGGAAAGTCAGCATCCAAACAGTCGGACAATACTGGAAATAACAATCAATTAATGAAAAATATAAAGTTCTAATGATTTGGTATGGAAACAGAAACTTCAATCTATGCAAACAACCGAGATTCCTGGACACTGTTGCTTTAAGTTTACTAATATGCGTCTTAAACGACAGAGTTGAATCAATATGAATACCTAAATATCTAAATAAATCCACTCTTTTTATGGAGGAAGTTCCAATATTAATAATTTTAAATGACACACGCTTCACTGACCTCGAACTTCTCCCAAAAACCATAAATTCCGACTTCTCTAAATTAGGTATTAATCGGTTATCATGAAACCAAGAATTTACATTCAAAGCAACAGTCTCCAAGGAAAATCGTAGGTCCTCCTCGTTGCCCGCCCTCAAACTAATTGCTTTGTCCTCCGCAAACAGTATTGGTAGCTCATCACCCGAGGGCATGCAATTTGGAAGATCATTTACATAAATCAAAAAAAGTATCGGCCCCAATACAGATCCTTGCGGTACCCCGATATTTTCTAAAGGTAAAATATGAAATGATCCATCACAAACTTGGACTTTAAAACTTCTGTCAGATAAATATGATTTCATTAAATCCAGAGCTATTCCACGGATTCCTATATTGTCCAATATATCAAAAAGAATTGCATGATCTATTGTATCGAAAGCTTTTCTTATGTCAAAAAATATAGTTGCCGCCAAATAACTATCATCCATAGCCTCTGATAAGAAATGATGTAAAGCAGCTACTGCTTGCTCTGTTGATCTACCACTCAAAAAACCAAACGGATTAGGAGAAAAAAACTTATTCTTTTCCAGAAATGAAATAAATCTACTTTTTATTATCTTTTCAAAAACTTTAGAACAGGTGATAAAATAGTAATTGGCCTATAATTGTTTGGGTTATCTTTATCACCTTTTTTAAACAAAGGTAAAATTTTAGCTACTTTAAGGTAAACTGGGAAAAATCCATTTTTTATACAAGAATTAAAAATATATAAAAGCGGCTGAAAAAGTACACCAGCTAATTCTTTAAACCGAGAAGTCAATATGCCATCACTTCCTGCCCAAAATCGATTTTTCAAACTAGTAACGGCTTTTTGGTACTCCGAGAACCGGATAGGGCACATAAATATAGTCTTATCTACTTTATTTGGTAAATATTTTCTATGATTATGTGTTCCAGCAGAAATTTGATCCACCAGACCATGTCCAACTTTTCTAAAATGGTCAGCAAATGCTTCCGCCATCCCTCTCATCAGTTATCTTGACTCCTTCATGACTTGTAATGTGAGATGAAATATTTCTTGTTTTAACATTATTCAGTTTTTCATTTATTAATCTCTACGTTTCCTGAGGTGAATCATATTTGCGAAATTAATTTTGATATTATTTTGCTTCCGCTTCTCCGAGAAAAGAGTTATCTGATTTGTATATTTTTTAAAATTTTCAATATTCATCTCATTTTGGTACTGCATTTTCACATTACAAAATTTATTTTTTTTCTTTTATACTCTTTAACAGGGTTTCAGTAACCCATGGTTTACGAGGCAAATCCTTACTCTTTCTTAATACCATAGGACATACTTGGTCGAATATTTGGTTAAATTTACTATAAAATAAAACAATTGACTGATTCGGGTCTTCAACATTTAGGAAATCATTCCAATCTATATCTCCTATTTTTACTTACATCTCATCTATCTTTTTCGGGTTAATTATTCTTTTATAACTTCCTTTTGGTCTCTTTTCACGTTCCACTCCTCATCCGGAGAAGTTAGAAACAACAACACAATGATCAGATGTATCATTCAAAATAATATTGGTATCAAGGCACTTTTCAGATGTAAAAATGTTATCAATAAGAGTTGTATGGTTATCACAGATTCTTGATGGTAGTAAACAAGCAGGTGACAAACCATGTAAAAATTAAATATTCAAAAATTCTAATCCCTTATTCGATGTCGAAACATTATGTCGCATTAAATCAATAATAAAATCCCCCATTACATAAAATGGATGGTGTTGCTGGATGAGAGCATCCAACAACGGCGCATATTGACTTGAACACTCTTGAACACTAGACGAAGATGGCTGATGTACTACAATTACCAAAAAAGTATTTCTTCCATCATTCACTTCTACTACACAACTCTCAAATAGCATCTCAACATTCCAAACCATAAATTCATTACGTAAAAAAACGTAACGTTCTAAAAAACGTAATATGTTCCAAGGGCATAACTTACGACCCTTGTCATGAGGGCTACGGGGGGAGGGTTGTCATCCTCAAAGACATAATTTGCATATCTTGTAACTCTGTTGAACAAAATGGCCATATAAAATGGTTGATCGGAAATGTTTGGGGAAACGATGGGCGTTGGGGGGGATTCTCCTTCTGATTACTTTCGACTATTAAAAAGGGTAATAGCCCTCTCAATTTCCAATTGAAAGAGCCCTTTTTGAAGTTTTTACGACAACACTTTCTATATGACATTATATGCCCCCAGGCCATAACTTACAACCTTAGCCCTGAGGGCTGTTGAGGGTTGTCGTACTCAAAAACATAATTTTCGGACCCTTCAACTACGTTCAGCAAAATCGCTATATCAAAATGTTGATCGAAAGTGTTTGGGGAAATGATGGTTATGGGGGGGGGGCATTCGCCCTCCGGTCGTTTTTGTTTATTAATAAGGTCACTAGCCCTCACAATTCCTAGTTGAATGAGTCCTTTTTGAAGTTTCTACGACAACGCTGGCAAAGACCTAATTTCCAGAACTTTTAACTACGTTGAGCAAAATGTCTATCTCAAAATTTTAAAGTACCAAGGACACCTAAAATGAAAACTAATTCATTAAATTGGTCAAGTGCAAACTTACACAGCCATATATGTCTTAAATTAGTGTGAAAAACCGATAATTCATTTTTTAAGGAGAAAGATCGCCTGTTTACATAATGTATTCAAATACAAAAGTTCGTGGCCAATTTCAAAAATAAAGAACGTGTGCTGTTAAACAGCAGACAGTGACCAAAAAATAAATAAATCAGCATATAGCCTTAGAAAGTGTTGTTTTCTTGTATGTTCTGGTAAAACAGAAATCAGAACCTAGTTCAGCAAAGCTCTTTTTTTGAAAAATACTTTTAAGGAATGCTTCTTGAAAAGAGCTTGGCTAGACTAGGCCTAGTCTTGATGTTACTAGGATTTTTGGCATTCCAGGATCTTTTAATCATGAAGCAGTGTAAAGGTAAACATTAATGATTCTAAAAGAAAGTATCAATATATAGGCTACCCTATTGTAGTTTTACAGACCTAATGACTTCCACTGAGAGCTTACCTTATGTAGGCTAAGGTAAGACACCTAGTAGGTTGTGCGATTTGCTTGAATGTTTTGATATAAATCTACCTCATAGTTACTATATAATAGTAGCATATACCTTTTATGCTTTTTTTATATTAGAAATACAAATTACTTGGGTGAGCACTGTTTGACTAGGCCTATTAAAGTCATTGTTTCTTTATAACTAAGCAACAAATATTGTCATTTACTCTTATATACAAAGCACTATAAAATCAAAACAATAGGCAATATTGTGTTTCCTTTAAACATGGAGAATGATATATAGTCTTCTGTATGACTTTTTAAACGTCAAATTATTATATAGAAACATGAATAAAGTTATACAGAATGCTTTTGGTTTTCTTATTTAATATATGATCCACTAAAATGTCATACAAAAGAAATTACATTACCCCACTGATACATAGAGAAAACAACAAAGTCATACAGATGCCTTTTCATAGTTCCAATTGCAGTTCAGGCAACTTGGTGATCACATATCAATCCTAAAACTTAGTCAACCTACCTGAGAATTTATGTGGCCAGGAAAATTAGGCTTAGAATGCTTAGAAGCCTAATGAAAATTAGGCTTCTTCATCAGCAAGTTCCATAGACATTGTCTGTTGTAAGTCAGCTCAAAAGTCTTAGTCATCTCTATTGTATTTCAAGTAGACTTTCCAAGTAGGCCTATCCGCCTAGAGGCTAAGGCATTTTGACCAATTTATAGGATTAACATAACTATTAAGCCACATGGACTTGCAGTCCTCAGTCAGAAAACCCAATCTGTAAGCCAAGACAGTTACACTAAAACAGAGTTAATTGAAAATTGGTTGACTGAAAAGTTGCCTGGCCTTGTGTGCAAACAAGTGGCATAGGGTCTACCTGCCTAAAGTCTTAGACAGGCAACCCAGTTTATAAGCTCAGACAGTTACACTAACACAAAATTCATTCAAAATTGGTTGACCCAACAAGTTGCCTGGATTTGCAGGTGAACAAGTGACATAAGGTAATCCTGCCTATAGTCTCAGGCAAGGGCAGCTGAGTTTTAGGACTAACATATGAACATCAAATTGCCTGGACTCACTAAAAGTTTTTTTAGGCAAACCAGCAACAATAATAATAATCGATTGAATTTTCAGAACATATATCCAATAGGCCTTCAAAAAATTATGGATATTTATTAGTGAAAAGGATGTCACACTGTTATACTAAAGCAATTCAGGAAAAAGGGTACTGTTCTAATATCTGGGGGCCATGCAAGAAGTGAAGTTTGGTTAATGCTAGAGAAATAAAACAAAATAGGATGAAAATATAATACATTAGAAAAAAATTTTGGCTGTATATTTGCGCATAAGGAGGGAGGGGGTAAAGCATACCCTATAATTAATACATAGCCTAAACTAACCTAGGTACCTTTTTTCCTCCTAAACCCCAAAAAACCAAAGCTTGAATATAGTTCCTGGAGTGAGAAACCCCTTGTTTATAGAGCATAAGATAGGAAATTACTGGGTAATGTTATCTGTTCTTGGCTTTTCTCAAGTTGCATTCTTGCATGTTGCCCATATATTAGAACAGTACCAAAAAAATTTAGTGGAACAAAACAGGAATTATATTAAGAACAAAATTAGAGAATCATGGCTTCTCTGAATGACAAATGTTGATTAAATAAAGCAATACTATTAGATCATTATCTGTCATTGGTATTATGTAATATATATTATTGTATTATGAACCATATACAATATATTATTGCATTGTTTGTACTTGCCATTGTACACTGTTTATTCTAATTCAGCATTAGGCCACATAATTTTGGGATGCCATTTATATGAGGGGGAGCAGTTGCTTCAGTTAGAATTTGAATAATACCTTCATATTTCTATTTTGCTACTTTTTATTTTATCATGGCTTACTGGTTATTTTTGTCCCATTTACATTTTGAGGATTGGAATCACTGACATAATTACCATATACAAATTATCAGCACAATTGGGTTATATTTTGTTTAGTGATGAGCCTTAATAAAATAATATTACTATTTTACTTAAGAATAAATTAATTTTTTGTGCTATTATACTTTGATTTTTATAACATGAGTCATTTAGTTACTCCCCCCCCCCCTAATATGGAAATGATATGGATTCTTCGGCTTAAATAAGTATTAATATCACACGGACCAAATTGTATCCTTATACACGTCCATAAAGAAGCATAATTTTTTGGATATGGTTAATATTGGTATACGGGCTGTTATGAGCCTTCTAGCCCCTTCAGGGCTCAAAATTAATAGTCCCTGTAAAGTGATTATTTAATTATAAAAAGCATGAAAAATGCTCATTATTTTGGCTGAAACGCTACATTTTGTTGAAAACTGCAGTCTAGGCTATGTACCAAAAATATGGTGTTGATTTATAATACAGGGTATATTTTTCACCATTATAGAGGGGGGAGTCTTGATAAATTTAGCTATATATGGATTTGCAATGGAGTTCTGACTATACGAGTGTCTTATTTTTTTACGCCAGACCATCTTAATATTAAATTAGGCTAATCATAAAACTTTTAATATAGCTTTTAACTTAGAAGCTTAATTTTTTTATAGTGTCCTTTGCCTATCATATTTAAAACTGTTGAAATGGGTTAATTTGATATTGATTTTTGTTTTTTTTTTGCTCTTTTTGATTCTTAAAAAGATATCTTGTATTAAAAACAGGTACTATCAAGGTACTATCACTTAAATATAATAGCTCCCTATCCCCCCCCCTCTGGATACTATCGTGATAGGATACCGTCTGTTCTTTAAATAACTAAAATATTTAACTTATTGGCACCCCTTCTTTAAAAAAAATCGAGATATTATGATTTAAATATTATAGCTCACTACTCCCCCCCCTCTCTGGATACCACCTTGATAAAATACCGTCTCTACTTTAAATTAGAAAAAGAAAAAAAATGGGGATCCCTGCTTTCAATAAAAAAAATTCGAGATATTATCATTTAAATGTAATACTTCCCTCCCCCCCCCCCTCTGGATACCACATTGATAGGATACTGTTTCAGCTTTCATTAGAAAAATAAGTTACTTAATAATTAACTAGGTCACTATATGGTTCAAACAAACACTCAAAATAACGTTAAAAAGCTTAGTGTTCCTTGAAAAAAATTGAGGGTTTGAGTAAGGGAGCACAAAGACAACAACAAAAATGTCGAAATTACTCAGATATACCTCAAACTATTGGAAAACTGAGTCATAGATTTGCCGTGGTATTCAATAAGATCCAAAGAATACAATTAAAAGGGAGCACACACAAAATGCAAATTAGGCCAGTAGCCTATGAGAAATCGCAAAATACCCAAGACAATGAACAAGTCCTAATGGGGGGCCTTGGGTCTATCAAAATATTTCCATGGTTTCCTAGGGAATTTGATATCATTTTCTTCTATGTGCATTTTAAATGAAAAAAAGAATTAACCTTTAGTGGTCCCCGCTTTCAATAAAAAAAATGAGGTACTATCATTTTAATATGACAGCCCCCAATCCCGCCTCCAAGAGGCAATAATTAAAAATTTCTTTTTTTATCATATTTTTTAGGTAGCTTCAAGTTCAATCTTTAATTCCCAAACCTTGTACATAGCTTAGTCTATAGCTAAATTTGTCACAATAGAAGGTTTTTTTTTGGGGGGATTCAACTTGAAAATAAAATTCTTGACTACAAACGATGTAAGAAATAGCGATTGGGAAACTGCATTCGAAATGATTTGAACTCATTTCATAAAGACGTTCCTGTTTTTTGTCAACATACGAGGAACTGTGTATATTGCAATATTTGCAATCGCATCTGTCTCTTTTTTATGCAAAGTAACAAAAGAGACGAAAATTAATGAACAAGAGTAGTGAAGAATTATGGTATGCCAAGTAATATTTGACAGAGAAAGTCGCTGGTGATAAATCACGAGGGGTGCCCCCATGATTGCGAGGTTTGCGGGGATTTGGGGAACCACTTTTTTTTTCGGGGTGAAACATAGATTGTCTGGCAAATACCTGAAAATCCAGGAACGGTGGAAACCCTGCTTAAGTTCTTATCAGGAAAATTGAAATGATAAACCACACGAAAAAGACAAGCTCAAAATTTGTGATAGACACACTAAAGAATTACCGTAAAATTAATTCGAAATCGATCGAACGCCGCCGCCTCTGTCGGCGACGGCGTGCCTGCGGCGCGCCGGCGGCGTTACTTCACTTCGGTGGCGCCAGGCCTCTCGTCGGCGGCGTTTGGTCGATCCGCCGGCGCGGCGTCGGGGTCTAGCTGGAACAAGTATCCTGAAATGGTATCTTGCATACCATCTAGCGCTTGGTCATCATCAAAATATTTTCTGACACATCAGAATAGTCACTTTCTGAACTTGAGGTCATATTTTTTACAAAATGTATTTTCACTAATATATATATAACAATCAACAGATTTTGTAAATTTGAATTTTCATAAATGAAAAACAGTGTCGGATTCGTAGGAAATAGTTTTCGCTAATATTATTCAGCTCCGAAGTTTATCGTTGTTTTATTATTGATAACACTGTTTTGCGAATTTATTCTAACTAACAATGCTTATAGCAGCTAAACAAAAACTCGTAGGAAACCCGGATTTTCAGGTACGAATAGACCTAAAATAGATTAAGAGGGCTAAATATGTTTTCATTTTGGTGTCCTTGGTACTTTAATTGGATATGCTTGGGAAAATGGTAGGTTCGAGAGGGGCGTTAGTTGCCCTTCAACAACTTTAGACTATTAAATAGAGCACTAGCGCTTTCAATTTCCAATCAAATTAGCCATTTTTGAAGTTTCAATGATAACACTTTCTATAAAACCTTATATGCCCCCAGGGGACAACTTACAACCCTTGCGCTGAGGGCTGTAGGGGGAGTGTCATCCTCAAAGACATAATGTCCGGAATTTTTAACTACGTTGAACATAATGACTCAAGTTTTAGTGGATGTTTTTGGGGAAATGGTGGGCGTGGGGGGGGGGGGGGTGTTAGTTTTCCTCCAATCAATTTTGACTATTAAAAAGGGCACTAGCCCTTCGAAGTTTATATTACAACGCTCTAAAAAAAAAAAAAACCTTATATGCCCCAAGCGCATTTGCCCTGAGGGCTGTGGGGGTTGTCATCCTCAAAGACATAATTTCCAGAACTTTCAACTACCTCGAAAAGAATAGCTACCTCAAAATTTTGATTGTACGTGTTTGGGAAAACGGTGGGCGTGAGAGAGGTGTTAGTTGCCCTCCAATAACTTTTGACTATTAAAAAGGCCACTAGCCATTTCAATTTCCAATGGAATGAGCCATTTTTGAAGTTTCTACGACAACGTTTTCTATAAAAACCTTATATGCCCCCAGGGCTTCACTTTCAACCCTTGCCCTGAGGGCTGTGGGGGGGGGATCATCCTTAAAGACCTAATTTCCAAAAACATTCAACTCCGTTGAACAAAATGGTCATCTAAAAATTTTGATTGTATGTGTTTGGGGAAAAGGTGAGCGTGAGAGGGGGGTTAGTTGCCCTCCAATCACTGTCGACTATTAAAAAGGGCACTAGCCCTTTGAATTTCCAATCGAATGCGCCCTTTTTCAAGTTTCTACGACAAAGCTTTCAATTAAAACCTTATATGCCCCCAGGGTATAACTTATGACCCTTGCCCTGAGGGCTCTAAGGGGGTTATCATCCTCAAAGGCCTAATTTCCAGAACTTTCAACTACCTTGAACAAAAATGGCTATCCCAAAATTTTTATTGGATGTGTTTGGATAAATGATGGGCGTGGAAGGGGTTTTAGTTGCCTTCCAATCACTTTTTACTATTCAAAAGGGCACTAGCCATTTCAATTTCCAATCGAATAAGCCCCTTTTCAAGTTTTTACGACAACGCTTTCTATGAAAACCTTATATACCCCCAGGGCATAACTAACCGCCCTTGCCCTGAGGGAATTGGGGGGGGGGGTTGTCATCCTCAAAGACCCATTTTCCAGAATTTTCAACTGCGTTGAACAAAATGGCTATCTCAAAATTTTTATTGGATGTATTTGGGGAAAAGGTGGGCGTGAGAGGGGGTTAGTTGCCCTCCAATCACTTTCGACTATCAAAAAGGGCAACTAGCCCTTTGAATTTCCAATCGAATGATTATTTTTTGAAGTTTCTACGACAAAACTTTGTATAAAAATCTTATATGCCCCCAGGGCATAACTTACAGTCCTTGCCCTGAAGGGTGGGGGTGAGTGTCCTCCTCAAAAACATAATTTTTATTCGGAAATTAACTACGCTGAACAAAATGGCTATCTCAAAAATTTTGATTGGATGTGTTTTGGGAAATGGTGGGCGTAGAAGGGGTGTTAGTTGCCTTCCAATCACTTTCGACTATTAAAAAGGGCACTAGCCACTCTAATTTCCAATCGAATGAGCCCTCTTCGAAGTTGGGTAACGAAAAGATTAATCAGGTGGACAGCTTCACTTACCTTGGTAGTATTATTAGTAAAGACGGTGGGAGCAGTGAAGATGTTAAAAAGTAGAAAAGCCAAGGCTCAGGGTGTTTTTTCACAATTGAAAAAAGTTTGGAAGAATAGGTAGATCTACAATTCAAAACTAGAATATTGAAAGATATAGTGACGACAGTGGTCAAATATGGCCCTGAAACATGGGCGCTCCAAAAAACGGATGAAGATTTACTAGATATTTACCAGAGCAATTGCCTAAGGATTGTTTTGGGTACCCGGCTGACTGACCCTATTTCAAACATTAGGCTGTACGAAAATTGTGGTTCAATTCCGCTTTCTAGGTGTATAATGAGAGAAAGGTTAGGTGGCTAGGGCCAGTTCTGCAGATGAATGATGACAAATTGCAAAAGATTGTCCATTTTGGCCAACCGTCAAGGGCTAAACGGAAAGCAGGTCGTCCGCGGTTGGGGTGGAAGGATGTCATAAAGAAAGATTTAAGCGAAATGTGAACTTCTTGGGAGGGTGTAAAGAGAAAGGCTTTGAATAGATTGGGAAGGAGGAGGAGCGTGCGTAACTGTTTTGGCCTTAGGCGACTTGGTGCTGCGATGAGTTGTTATTAGTAGCAGTGTTGCCAGATTGGGCTAGTTTCCGCCAATTGGGCTAGTAAAATTTCATTTTTGCGGGTAAGATTCCCAAAAACCCGCAACGCGTGTTTTTGGGCTAAAAAACCTTTCATTTTGCTATTTTTGGGCTATATTTACAAAACATGTTTTTTAATTTCGAAATCGACCGAGACACGATGCAAAAGCCAGCGGTCATCATGTCATGTCTGTAGTTGTCATGTAGATTGTCTGTGGCGGAACTGCCGAGCTCCACCGCTCCAACAACTTTCAAAGAAGAACGGAAAGAAAAGACCAGTGAGTAGTGTGTGACTCATTCTCTAGCCAATAAAGTGATAAATCTTGGAACAAGGGGAGAGGTAGAAAAACTTTTTTTTTCCTTTATTGATAGTTAAATTGTACTGACCTGCTGTCCGAGTTGCTGTGTCTGTTATGAGCCAAGATTCTGAAGTAACTTAGCTTAGATAAGATAACCATAGTTAAACCATTAGATAACCATTAGATAAACCATAGATAACCATTCTCCAAAGAGAGTACTCAAACGTAACCTCTGCCATTGTCCAGCCCGTCTGACACCAGTAGGGGCCACTAAATTTTGTTGGTACAGGAAGAGGACAGGGTAAATTTGGAATATAGGACCATAATGAGATAGCTAGGAAATAAACATACCATTCGATTCAGAATTCAATCCTCTATCCGAATATAACAATAAATTCCGGCGGAAATTGATTCTAGAAATTTTGAAAATTCTGGAATTTCCAGATTCTGGGATTGGAAAAACCTAGTTTCGGTTTAGTTTTCGGCTCACTCGGTATTCGAGGTCTAGGCCACCCCACCTACAACCCCCTGGCCCGCCCCCCAAACCCATCGTATCCCCGAAAAGCTTGATTTGTAGAATCTAAGGGATGAGTTTCCGCCGGAAATGATTGCTATATTTGGACACAGCATTGAATTTTGAGTCGAATGGTATGTTTATTTTTTAGCTATCTCATTATGGTCCTATATTCCAAATTAACCGAGGACAGATACCGTGAATCTTATTTGCACTATATCTTCCCAAGGCTGGACCAGAAGTGTAAAATTTTTACACAGCTGAAAATATCTGGTCTGCTTTACCTGCTGTGTGAAAATTATTAATTTCTGGTCAAGCATGAAGGAGATATGGAGCAGATAAGATTCACGGTATCTCTCTTCTTCCTATACCATACTATATTGTACACACAGAAGGACATGTTTATCTGGACTGTGAGCAGAGCATCGTTCGACTGAAAACCATATAGGCTACCTGACCTTAGTTTTTCAGCATTTGCTTAGAGAAGGAACCAGAAAATATTCAGAGTAAATCAGTAAACAGAGGAAAGGCTCAGCTAGACACTAATGTACCAGTATTGAGTTTCTACAGAATTTTTTTAAGATTCATAATAGCAAAATGGACATTGCAAAACTTGTGTTTTGATGGTTGCTTGTTGCTTTTATGTTACCTTACTTCTGCTTAACTCCAGCATCTGGTAAAATAGGAAAAGAGGTTTTAAAGATAAATTAAAGTTTTTTTGTTGAGTGCTTCAGTTTGGATTCCTCAATTTCCTTCCCTTTAAATGAGCCGAACAGCTCGTAGCTTGAAATACTTGATGGTTATGGTTACACGAAAGTAGCATAGGGTAAAGGAGCTGGTAGTCGGCCAGGTCAGAGTAGTCGGAAATTCAAACAAAAAAATTTTTATTAAAAATTTGTCAAACCACATCTTGAGTTGTTTTTTTTTTATGCCATAAGATAAGCATGGTTGGTGGCCCAACAGGAAAAAAAAAATCCAAACAATATATTATAAAAATATTTATTTATAATTTTATTTCTTTGTTTCTGTCTGGATACTTTTACCTGGCCGTCTACCAGCTCCGTTACCCTAATGGCTATACAAAAACTATATAATTTCTCTTTCTGGCTTACTAAAAATCAGAGTGAAATGGTTAATGGTTATAAAGAACCCTCATACTAAAAATGGGTGACAATTTGTTTATTTTGGTGTAATTGCCAATTTTTTAATAATAATTGCCAACTTGCTAGCTGGTTAGATTGACAATGATGTTGATGGGGTATGTTTTGGATTATCAGACAATATGCCAAATTAAATTATACTTCATGTAAAACTATAACTGTCAGAAGCTTAATATTCTTGAGTGCATGGGACAATCAGAAAAATTCAGTTGATGCAAATCCCCAGTTAGCTTGATGTGCTTGCTAATTAATAATTTCAGGACTTTCTAGCCAAAACTAAGCTTTAAATGAAAGTGTAAAACCTATTCCTGTTTCATTTAAGACTTTTCTGCAGCAGATAGACACAAAAAAGTTGTTCATGCTTTTCCAGCAGTTTGCTTTAGATGGTTAGAACAAGCAGGTGGTTAAAACATCCCTTTTTTCAGATTGTCGCCATGGGAAAATGGGCGAAGTATGCCAAAACATATAATGAAAGGTGGGAGACTGAATTTCCTTGGGTCAAGCAATGCCCAACTGATGAGTCAAAAGCATACTGTACGGCGTGCAGAAAAGAAATTAGGGCTCATCATAATGACCTGTCAGTGCATGCTAGCTCTCAAAAACATAAACTGAAGTCAATGCAACAGGTCCCGTCAAAAGGTTGCAAGACACTTGATGGCCATGTGACAGTTTTAAGTGACAAAGTGAAGAAACACGAGCTTGCCATTGCCTGTCACATTGCTTGCCACTCATCTGTTAGAACGGTAGACCACCTAGGAGAACTGATTAATGTCATTATATCTTCAACTGCTACTTCTGCTGCCAAACCAACAGATCGACTTAGACTCCCTCGTACGAAATGAAGTGCTTTGATTGTGCATGTGATTGCACCTAGTCTACTAGAAGAAATAGTGCAAGATTGTAATAACAAGTATTCTTTGATATTGGATGAGTCTACAGATGTTGGAACGCACAAATACATGGCTGTATGTATTAGATTCTTTTGCAATAGAAGGAAGAAAATAGTGACACGTTTCCTAGGACTTGTCGAGATTCAAAGTGCTACAGCTGAGAACCTTTATAATGGACTGAAGGACTTCATTGAAAACAAAATTAAATTGAAGCTGGAGAATATTACAGGACTAGGAACTGATGGTGCCAGTAATATGGTTGGACAGAACTGCTCTTTGTTTACTAAACTAAGGGAGCATAATCCTGATCTAGTTTTGATCAAATGCATTTGCCATTCGTTGCACTTGTGCATGTCAGCAGCAGCTAAAGTTTTGCCAACAAACATAGAGTTTTTGCTAAGAGAGACTTATAACTGGTTCAGCAATAGCCCTCTCAGACGGGAGGCTTATCGTCAAATATACTCCTTGATCAATAGTACGGGAAAAGAGCCAAAGAAGATTTTGCAGCTCAGTGGCACTCGTTGGCTCGCCAGAGAGGCTGCCATTGATATGATTCTTGAGCAGTGGCTTGAGTTGAAGACTCACTTCAAAAGGGCAGCGCAGACTGAGCGATGTTTTACTGCGAACACGCTTTAGATGATGTACGAGGATGATGTGAACTATTTCTTTTTGACATTTCTGCTTCCTATTACAAAAGAATTCACCAGAATGAGCCTCTTATTTCAGCAGACTTCTGTCGACCCAGCCAAGTTGTTCAAAGATTTTGAATCATTTGTTTCTACATTATTCCGTCGTGTAGTGAGAGGGGCCGAAAAACTGACTACCGCTCAGTTGCTAGAAATAGAAATGATAGAAGAAAACTTTTTAGATGTTACACTTGCTGATCTTGGAACCAATTTCCGTCGAATGTTGATAAACTCGAAAGTTCCAGATGAACAAAAGAGTGAACTTAGAAAAAGATGCTATGACTTTCTGAAGAAATTGTGTGAAGAGGTGAAGAAAAGAGTCACTTCACACATGAAATTGCTTTCAACTGTGGTTTTGTTATCACCAGAGCACTGTCTGAGTCAGACTCGTTGCAGTTTTGATAACCTACCTTTGTCTCTTCTTGTGCCAGTGCCAGATAAAAACTTGCGGAAAGTGGAACTAATAGAAGATCAGTGGAGAAGACTGCTGTCTATCGACTGGACACTGGTGGTTGAGAAAAGTGAATCTCTCAATTCTGAACAATTTTGGGTCGCTGTGTACAATTACACAAATGCAGGGGGAGACTATTGTTTTAGAGAACTCGCCGCCTCTGTACTCAATATTTTGGCACTACCAGTGTCGAACGCGTTTGTTGAACGGGTTTTTAGTATAATGAACTGCGTTAAGACAAAAGTTAGGAATAGAATGGGCCTGAAGCTGCTTTCGGCGATATTATTGATTAGAGGGTGCCTTCATGGGGATGAAAAATGTTGTCAAAATTTCATCCCTTCGAAAGCAATGTTTCAAAGGTTTGACAGCTCTATGTATAAGTGCGAAAAAAGTAATGCTGAAACTGAAGATGAAGACATCGCGGTTTTTGAACTGTTAGATGAGTTTTTTGAGGAGTGATAACCCACAGTTGTGTATTTTTTCTGTGGTGCATTTGTTGCTGGATAATATTTTGCTTCTAATTATTTAGACTCAGGGCGTATTTTTCACTATCATCGGACTCGCGTTAATGATTACGGCTGGACTTCCACCAACTGTCTTCAGTGCAAAAGAATAGAGCCTCATGGCTAGAATAGAGCCTCATGTATTGGATTTCCTTATATTTCCTAAGTTTTAACCCAGATTAACAATAAAACTTTCTGTAATTGTGGTTTCAGTCTGATTTTCTTTTATTCTAGGTTTTAAAATATCGGATAAAGATTGAATGCCTAACAATACATAATAATTAAGTATATACGCTCCATGGATTAAATGGGTTGATAGAGTGAAGTTGAAACTTAAAAAGAACAAAGTTATCACCCCTCTACTTGTGCCGTCATAGATTGACTAGCACTTTCCTGAAAGCAAAAAAAAATGGAATAAATGTCCTTCTCACTTCTCTCACTGCTAGAAAAAAACAGCCACTTAATGGGCTTTACCTATTATCGATTATAGCCCCTGAGCCTCTGGAGCATATATATTCTGTAAATTCGCCAGTTATATGCTAAAAACTTGGGACAAAATAGTACAGATGTGACTTTTCTGTTTGTTACTAGGTATTCTTTTAAGCTCACATAACATTGTTTTTCAATGATATCATGGTATGTATAAAATAAACCAAGTGTCTAAAGAATACATTGCCTTTTTGTTTTCAGGGAAGCACTTGTCAATTTTACGACGTCATACGTAGAAGATTTGTTATTTTTGTTCGCTCACAGAGCTCTTTTTTGCTTTTGACCTATCCTTAAGTTTAGGTTATCTGATATGCCAATTGTATCTCTCCTCGTTTTACCCATAACAGCGCTATAATAGGGTTATAATAGCGTTCGCTATTTTTGGGCTACTTTGGGCTATTTTTGGGCTAATGATTGCTCCTCTTTGGGCTATACGTTATGCCAAAAACCTGGCAACACTGATTAGTAGTAGTATTTATTGCAGTGAATAACCATTCATATTTGGTAAATAACGCACAAATGTATGGATTACTTATAAGTGCCAGGCTCTATACCCGTAATTCCTAATGTGGGGTGCAGGTCCCGCCGGTGAGGAATTGCAATAAAATGGGGGGTCATGAGCAGGACGTGCACCGTGACTATACGTTAGAGATTTAATTTTGAAAAAAAAAAAATCACGCTGCATAAAATGTGTTGTATTCAGATTTCAGATATTTTTGTATTCAGATATTTTCATTAGTACAAAATATGCCTAGAGAACGACCCATAAAAAGGTACCAAGTTAAAGGTCTTTTAATCTTCCTTCAGGTGAATACACGCTAAATTTTAGATATCACAGGTGGGGGGGCATCAGGATTTTAGAAATGCCTAGGTGGGGCCTGACCCGAAATTGGTTGGGAACCACTGCTCTATGCTGAAACATAAACTGCTACAGCAAACTCATATCTAATGATTTTACTTTTTTTTTGTGAGTCTGCACAGAAATTATAGGCCAAGGATTCTTTTTGCTATTTATCCAGCGAAAAATATCCATGACCTAAATGTATCATGTTAAGAATTAATAATATTTAAAAAACCTCAAATACTCTGCAGATTGCCAATAAACAATCAATAATAAAATATTGGCTGGGGCAGAGGCATCACGTGTGGAAGGACGCCCCCCGCCGGATTTTAGTCACTCGGTAAAGAAAAAAAAGGAGTCAGATAAGGCTGTCTATTTAGCCTGGAAGATTCCACTCAGGCTAGCAAAATGATCTCGAAATGTTTCCTATTTCTTTTATATATTCACTTTACACACAATACTTATTTTATGTGTTTTTCGAGTCACTCAAAAAGATCCCTCCTCCAAAATAAATTCATGTTTATGGGGTCTTTAACTCTTTCTGCTACCAAGACGATGTCATTTGACAACGAAAATAGACAACAGGAAATAGGGTAGTAATGTCAAATACACCCATAGGTGATTTAAGTTGGCCTTGGACTAAGCACGTGCCTAGGAAGGGGACCAGAGCCTTCCCTCTCCTTTGAAAACTGAAGTTGAGTCACGTCGAAAACAAGAAATAGTATCTACTATATATTTTGGGAGGGGTCCAGGGCCCCCAGGACCCAAAACCACAAGTTTTTATGAGGAAAGAGTCACTGAGGAATAGCTAGAAACTGTTTTCAGTGTTTGACTATGCATAATCTTATTTGACGAAAAAAAACAGAACACTGATGGTTACAAAATATAGCAGTCTGGTGGTACTTAAATCTCAAATCACAGAACACAATAAGATAAAACGTCAACCCTTTATAGATCAAATAAAGAAAAAACAAGTTTTTTTAACTGAAAGTAAGGAGCGACATTAAAACTTAAAACGAACAGAAATTATTCCGTATATGAAAGGGGCTGTCCCCTCCTCAACGCCGCACTCTTTACGCTAAAGTTTTTTATTATTTTAAAAAATGAAGTAGTGAGACAGGGTCAAACTTTAGCGTAAAGAGCAAGGCGTTGAGGAGGGGACAGCCCCTTTCATATACGGAATAATTTCTGTTCGTTTTAAGTTTTAATGTCGCTCCTTACTTTCAGTCAAGAGATGGAGCTATCTTGACCACGTCCTTCGGATGGAGGACTTCAGAATCCCGAACCAGGTTCAATAATGGCAGCCGCATGCGGCGTCGACAGAGGGTAAGACCGAGAAACACGCTCAGACGCCCGTACGATCGAGATCTATGCACTGCTCCACACATAACTACAACTCCAGTGGGAGGATGTACTCGCCGCAGTGCCAATACCTCACGTTTACCGAGGCTTCGTCGATGCCCTATGCGCCAGAGATGGCTCAGGAGGACCTAAGTTCTAAGTAAGTTCTAACTTTCAGTTAAAAAACCTGTTTTTTTTTATTTATTTTATGAACGTTTTGAATTAATGCAGCTTTGATTTTGGCTCACGTTACATGAATAATTAAAACGAAATTTACATATTAATTTTACTTTTTTTGGCTAAATGGCTTTCTCGAAATTTCGTTCTGACATAACTTACGAATTAACTTACGTAACAAACTTCTATATTCGTATATTTTATTACGCATATTAGGGGGGTTCGCCCCCTAGTCAATACCTCGCTCTTTACGCTAAAGTTCAAATTTTGTTCCAATTCTTTAAGAATGACCCCCTTAACCACAAGGGCCGTTAATTAGAATAAATAGCTCTGATGAAAGTACAAAAAAAAAAAAAATTAGCGCAAAGAGCGAGGTAATGACTCGGAGGCGACCCCAATCATATACGTAATAATTTCTGTTTGTTTTAAAATTTGATGTTGCTCCTTACTTTCAGTTGAAAAAATTTTTATTCTATATTATTTGATTTCTAATCGTTTTTTTTAATAATGCTGGGAAATCCGGCGCCCCCTTCATAGCAATGTCCCTTCTCCCATGAAAACTTGCTCTATGGTAAGATCCTCCCACGTAACCCCCCCCCCAACTACCAGAAAAAATCCCCCCTGAAAACTTCTGTATATACTTCCCAATAACCAATATTATATGTAAATATTGGGCAAAGTTCATGAGCGTGGGAGGGGAGGCCCCCTCCCCTGCTCACACATCACCCTCCATTTTTTTGGCCACTTAAAAATGGCATTAGAACTTTTAATTTCAGTTCGAATGAGCCCTCCCGCGTTATTCTAGGACCACTGGTTCGATACGATCACCCCTGGAAAAAATAATAAAAAAAAGAAAAAAAAAAAAAAAACGCATCCGTGATCTTACTTCTGGCAAAAAATACAAAATTCCACATTTTCGCAGATAGGAGCTGGAATCTTCTATAGTAGGGTTCTTTGATACGCTGAATCTGATGGTGCGATTTTCAATAAAGTTCTATGACTTTTAGGAAGTGTTTCCCCCTTTTTTTCGAAAATAAGGCAACTAAGGCATTTTCTCAGGTACGTAGGTTTTGATGGGCAAATACTAAGCTCGATGACAGTTATATATATGAAATCAACATAAAAATCTGATTTTTTTTATGTATCTATTGGTATCAAAATTCTTTTTTTTTAGAGTTCTGGTTACTATTGAGCCGGGTCGCTCTTTACTTACAGTTCGTTAACACGAACTGTTTGATCCTATCCACGGCACAGAGATATCTTGCTGTACCAAATTTGTCAATGTTATCTGGTATTAAATATGTATTTCAACTGTTATGTGTATCAGGCACGTATAGGAAAATTTACCTTGGATGGCTCAAATTTGGAAAGGAACTGAAAAGGAAAAACAAAACAAATTACAAACAAGGTAATTACATGGAAAATAAAGATTCAGGGAAAATAACAATTTTTGTTTTAGGTTTACGGAATGGCAAAGGTGAGAGGCTGTCCACTTCGTCACCTGGTGTATATCTTGGGGCACTATGTGTGGTACAGTTTTACCATACTTGGCGCAATTTTACCACGCATGACACAGTTCTACTATTCACAGGACACTTCCGCCATGCAGGGAATTTCAACTACGCCATTTTCGGCGATCAGTTTACGTCATATTGAGCTCGTTGCCACCGGGATGGGTTCAATTTTTGGAAACTGCACTTCTGAACCATTTTTAACCAACTAAACTAAGTCAGATTTCAAAGCACTTTCATTTTAACATTAAGTGGAGTTATATGTGGGAAACGGGCCCTTAGAATTGATCAAAAGACAACATGAAAAGTCAAAAACTCCTGGAAAGCGTTTTTGAAAAAGACAAGACTTATATTTGAGTATTAAACTGAAAATGACAAATCTTCACATTAAAAAAAGGGCAAAATAGAGGGTATCAACAGTAAAGTGCTACAAGCCAAAATCTTAATAACATAATTCGGTATTTTTTTCTTCTTCTATCATTATTTTAGGCGATAAAATAACAACAAGAATTATTAATGAACCAACGCAGTCTACTTGAGAGGGCCACTAGAAGACGATTCCCAAAATTCCTTATCCTATATCAAATATTACGAAATATTATGCACCGCAATGAAGAATTTGCTTAACCGAGATAGAGTTGCAAGAAAAGATATAGAGGAACATGAAAAAGTTTGTGATACCTTGGATGTGAAGGGAGATTTGTGTGATGAGGAATTAGAGACAGTACTAAAAGGATTAAAAAAAAAAAAAAAAAACTCCAGGTGCTGATAGGGAGGTAAATGAGCTTCTTAAATATGGTGGCTCTGAGGTTACAAATAAGTTACTGAAGATTATGAATATGATTTTTGAAAAAGGGGAAGTACCTAACAATTTTAAGAATACCTCAACTAAGCCACTTCATAAGACAGGTAATAAAAGTGAGTCTATAATTATCAAGGCATTAGTCTGGTCTCACTAGGTAGTAAATTACTTAGTAATATGATAAATATGATACTTTTTATACTGAGAGATGCCGTAGACAAAGTTTTAAGAGAAGAACAGTGCGGTTTTAGAAAAGGTGGCGGATGTTTCGACCAAATTTTTACTCTTAGGCTAATAATTGAGAAGTGCCTGAGTTTTCAAACACCTTTGGTCCTCAGTTTTATAGATTAGGAGCAGGCGTTCGATTCTGTTGATAGAAGAGCTTTGTTAAAGGTTTTTATCCTTGTAAGGTATACCAGAAAAATACATTAAAGTGATTAGTGCTATGTACGAGAATAACACTGCTGCGGTTAAGGTAGGAAATAAGGTTAGCAGCTGGTTTTGTATTAAATCAGAAGTTAATCAGGGTTGCGTTCTATCCCCCTTTACATGGATTATGTTGATGGACTTTGTCTTAAGGAGCACAGGAAAGGCAATGGGAGACCACGGAATCAAATGGGGAGAAAAAAATTTCCTGCACTTAGATTATGCTGATGATTTAAGCATCCTAGATGAAAGTGTGAGCAAAATGAATGAAATTTTAGAAGTTTTGCGAGTTCAGTTTGCTAGAATAGGTTTGAAAATTAATGTCAAAAAGACTAAGTCACTAAGGCTAGGAATAACTGAAGATGAAAAGGTCACGTGTGGTAACGAAAAGATTGATCAGGTGGTCAGCTTCACTTACATTGATAACATTATTAGTAAAGATGGTGGGAGCAGTGAAATTGTTAAAAGTAGAATAGCCAAGGCTCAGGGTGTTTTTCACATTTAAAAAAAGTTTAGAAGAATAGGAAGATAAATCTACAAACCAAGATTATAATATTAGAAGCTACAGTGATGACAGTGGTCAAATATGGCTCTGAAGCATGGGCACTCCGAAAAGCGGATGAAGATTTGCTAGACGTTTTTCATAAAAATTGCCTACAGATTGTTCTGGGTACCTAGCTGACTAACCGTTTTTCAAACAATAGGCTGTACGGAAAGTGTAGTTCAATCCCGCTTTCTAGGGCTATAATGAGAAAAGGGTTGAGATGGCTAGGGCACGTTCTGCGGATGAAGGATGATAGATTGCCGAAGTGTCCTTTTTGGCCAACCATCTAGGGCTAAACGGAAAGCAGGTCGTCCTAATCATTGTTCAAGACTAGAATATTTGAAGTTACGGTGATGACAGTGGTCAAATGTGGCTCTGAAGCATAGACGCTCCGAAAAGCGTATGAAGATTTGCTATATGTTTTCCAGAGAAATTGCTTAAGGATTGTTCTGGGTACCCGATTTGACTGACCGTATTTCAAACAATAGTAAGACAAGAATCCCCCAAATCTATCAACTTAAATAGTTTAACATATAAATGACATAACTTGTATTGGGAGTCCTTGTATTAGGCTATACGAGAAATGCGGTTCAATTCCAATCTCTAGGGCTATGATGGAAGACAGGTTGAGGTGGATACGGTATGTTGTTCAGATGAAGGATAACAGATTACCAAAGGTTGTTCTTCTTGGCCAACTGTTGAGGGCTTAACAAGAAGCACGCAGTCTTTGTCCAGCGTGGGAGGACGTCATAAAGAAAGATTTAAAGGAAATGGGGACTTCTTGGGCGGGTGTAAAAAGGGAGGCTTTAAATAGATTGGGATGGAGGAGGAGCGTGCGTAGCAATGTTGGCCTCAGGCGGCTTGGTGCCTTTTCAGTAGAACAAAATTTTTGAAATGTCAGTTGTAATATAAGATCTTTAAGATGTAAACTAGTAGCTTGTAATTATATTTCTTGGGTTTGAATGCTTTTTCTAAGCTAATAAAATTAAAAAAGTAAAAATTGTAGTTTGCAATTTGTTTTTCTTGAGTTGAATGCTTTCAGCAAGATTTTTTTATTTTTTACAAGAGAGATGCTTTCTCTAAAGCATGACTCCATAAATATTCAATTGTATTTTAAAATATTAAAACAGAAAATATTATAGCTCTTAATTATAGTTGTTGCATATTTGATACTTTTGGTAAGACAAGAATCCCCCAAATCTATCAACTTAAATAGTTTAACATATAAATGACATAACTTGTATTGGGAGTCCTTGTATTAGGCTATACGAAAAATGTGGTTCAATACCGCTCTCTAGGGGTATAATGAAAGAAAGGTTGAGGTGGCTAGGGCACGTTGTGCGGATGAAGGATGACAGATTGCCGAAGATTATTCTTATTGGCCAACCGTCTAGGGCTAACCGGAAATCAGGTCGTCCTCGTTTGGGGTGGGAGGACGTCATAAAGAAAGATTTAAAGGAAATGGGAACTTCGTGGGCGGGTGTAAAAAGGAAGGATTTAAATAGATTGGGATGGAGGAGGAGCGTGCGCAGCTGAGTTGACCTCAGGCGGCTTGGTGCTGCGGTGAGTTGTTAGTAGTAGTAGTAGTAGTAAATCTGTCTCATTGTTCCCCGGAGTAAGGCAGCGTGGAGGCTTTTCCATCAATTGCAACTTGATTCTAACAGGCCGAAAAATCCATCTTAAACCCCAACTAGAAGGACCAATAACAAGTCCCCAATAACAAATCCCCCATTATAACAAGGTCCACAACATCTCCTAAATGCTTCCATCTCCATGGTTGGAAAATGTCGCTGACTAAAGTCAGTCAACTAATTAACTCAGTCAACTAATCAAATAATTCATACATGATCAGTCCCAAAAAACCTAATTCGAAAAATAAGCAACATGTACACATGAGGCTCAGGGCAAAGGTCTTGGAACTCTTCTATGACCATTCATTTATGCGGAATATCAATCCTTGCATGATTCCATTTCAACAAGGTATAGCTTGCCGAAGCAGAAACCTGACGCTACCTTAATTCACACTTTAGCACGATTAAGGTCCGTGTCGGATAATGGAATCAGAAATTAAATTCATTCGTTGACTGAATTAATCACTCAATTTGAAATATATTTAATATTTAATAAATATACGTGATTTAATCATTCATGATTATATCATGAATCACTGTGTTTTGATGATTTTTGCGTCTTTCCATGATCCGTTCTTTATTTTTATTGATCTGCTTTTGTAAAATAGTAGCTAAAATATAAAGTATTAGGGGTAAGTGGTATATGCAGGGACAGGGTATAAGGTGGGACACATTACTTATCTGTCATCTAGCATTCCTTAAAAAATCCAATAAAGCCGCCTTGTATAGTTCATTCAATGGCAGACATGACAGTTCTATCATTTTTGTAAGTTGATATTTTCGTTTATGAGAAAATTGACTGGAAAGTTTCGGCTATACTCCCAAAAAAGTATTGGGAAAATAGTATTTTGTGTTTTATTTTGTAATGGTTTGCAGAAATTGTGTGGCCATCTTGTGGAAAAATATGCAGCAGTAAAAAAAAATCGGACACAATTTGCAAGTAGAGGTTGCATGGCATATACTGGGACAAGGACAAGTGGTATGTCATGGGACATGATATACCATTTGTTGGAACCTTCCGTTCTTATTTTTAAAGATAAATGTCCTTTATTTTTCTCTTTTTTGGTTTGTAATTACTCCCTTTCCTCTTCGTGGTAATCTTGAATTTTTTCTTAATAGTGGTAATACCATTTTCTTTTTCTTTTATTGTGTAGGCAGTTAAAGTCACAAATTGTAACTGTGTAGTTCTATGGGTGAGTCAATTTTGGTCGTAATTGACGGGGAGAGAAAAGGGTAATATTTGATTCATTTGAGTTGATGTTGCAACCAGTGAGGGCCTGGATTTGCTGGAATTAGCATGTTTACAGATAGAATCCACCCGCAGCCCCTAGGCGGCTCGGCCGTTCTAGGGACAAGGTTTTGTAATTATCTTCAGTTCTTATATTGAGTTCAGATAATACAGTAAGATTTCTTTTCTCTCTCTCTCATTTGCATGTATTTTCCCTTCAAATGCCAATACAACAAGGCTATGGACAACTGGATGCTGTCTAACCTAGGGAAGACCATAACGATATATGATATTGCCTCGCTTGTTGGCTAAAGCCTCCCTGTATCTTTCACACAAAACAACATTATGAGGGGCTTCAAAAAGGCAGGGATATGGCCCTACAATCCAAACATCTTTACAGAAAAGGATTTTCTAACTTCTGCCGTAACTGACAGACCTGTACCTGATGCTTTGGATTCAGTTGAACCTGGAAACAACATGGCCAAAACCCCAAGTACAAGTGGGCCTGAACATTCCTCTATACCCGTTTCAGTTACTGTGACATCAGAACAAGTTCGGCCATACCCTAAAGCCAAGCCATGCTTTCTGAGTGACAGAGGCAGGAAGAAAGGCTCTACGAAGATTCTTACTGACACTCCAGTGAAAAGACAGATTGAACACCAAGAAGCCGAAAGAAAAGATAAGAAAGTATGGGGTGGCAGGGCCAGAGGAAAAGCTGGGACTGTTGAAAGAGCTGGAAAAGTAAAATGAGACCAGACAAAAGAAAAGAAGCTATTTGTGGATTCAGAAGGAAGTGATGATGAAAAAACGAATCTTGATGATGACAGCGATAAAACTAGATGAATTGGAAGATGAAAGTGAGAAAGAGGAAGAGATCTTTGACAGTGTCTTTACTGGAGATTTTGTTAAAGTTCTTTACGAAGGAGAGTATTTTGCTGGAAAAAAAAAAACAAGAGAAAAACAAGAACAGTGTAAGAGTGAGTCATGTGCATGGCTTGTTTAAGAAAGTGGAAGTGGCCGAACTGAGAAGACTGAATATTTTATCCAAGGGAAGACATTTTGAAAAAGTTGTCGCCTCCTACCCCAGCACCTGGTACAGCTTCCAGAGCAGCGTCATGCTTCGTCTTTGCTGACTGGTAGTCTAGTCTTGTGCCTAAGATATTTTTAATTTTGAAGCCAAATTTTTAATGCAGTTTTTATATGATGAATAGTCGAAGTTTTCTACCAATATATGAATCTTTTTACTATGACCCAGAGTATACTACCTTGTGTCCCAAGATATACCAGCCCTGGTACATAACAGGACAAACGGTATAAGCAGGGACACTTTTTATTCTTCTAACTATACAACGAAGCCTCGATTCTTTGGATCAAGGGACTACACAGCACAACTAAAACTCCTTTCTATTCACACCCTACCTAAGAATAAATATACATTAAGTGAACTTAGTGTTTTCTGCCAAGAGAAAATTATTCCCGCTTTTTTTGGCCTACAGAATTTTTTTATTTTTGCGAGTTGGTTACTTTCTAAAGAGCAAGAATTTCTGAAATTAAAATTTACTAATCTAAAACTTAGTAACTTCTAATTCTTCTTTTTTCTGTGGGTCAGATGGTTTTTTCAAAGCTAAAATTTAATCCGTTTGGATCGATTGGTTTTTATAAAACTGGAGACATTTTGACGTGATGTAATTTATACATACAAATGGAATATTATGTATTTGTGGTTGAAATGCTTTCTGCAAAGCTAAAATTCAATTTTGGTTGGGAGAATGCGTTCAGTAGAACACAATTTTTGAAATGTCAGTTGTAACATAAGATCTTTAAGATGTAAACTAGTAGCTTGTAATTATATTTCTTGGGTTTGAATGCTTTTTCTAAGTTAATAAAATTAAAAAAGTAAAAATTGTAGTTTGCAATTTGTTTTTCTTGAGTTGAATGCTTTCAGCAAGATTTTTTTATTTTTTACAAGAGAGATGCTTTCTCTAAAGCATGACTCCATAAATATTCAATTGTATTTTAAAATATTAAAACAGAAAATATTATAGCTCTTAATTATAGTTGTTGCATATTTGATACTTTTGGTAAGACAAGAATCCCCCAAATCTATCAACTTAAATAGTTTAACATATAAATGACATAACTTGTATTGGGAGTCTGAAGCTTTTTACATACCCAGTTTCAATTTTTTGCTCGGTGGATTTTTCTGAAAAACTAAATTCTTTAACGGGTATTCTTTTTGACGGGTAAATTCTCCCCTTTCAATTTAGAGTAGCTGTTGCAAATATTTGATAGTTTGTAGTTATTTTTGGTGGGTCAAATGCTTTCAGTACATGGAAAATTCCTCAAGCTTTAAATTGTAACTAAAAACAGCTTATAATTTTATTATCTAGGGCTGAATGCTTTCTGTAAAGTCTTTGAAACTCAAATATGCATTAGAATCTTTAAACAAGATATTAGGCTTGTAAATGCGTTTTCTAGGGATCGGATGACTTTTGACCATTTCGGCAAAAATTAGAGAAACTTTTTTTTTTCTCCGCTTTACGTTTCTCAAACCAAAATAACTGTTTCAATTATCCTTACCTAGCTACAAACCGCTGATCACAAAAAAGTAAAATTACGGAAGCAATGATGTCTCCCCGAAACACAATTAGTTGCCAGTAGTGTTGGGAGATAATTGAATTAACGATATATCGATATTTTCACTTTCGATATTCGATATATCGATTTCAATATTTCAGATCAGTTTTTTTGCTCAGATTAACTCTTGGTTTTGCCAAAGTTCAATAACGAAAACTTTAATTATAGAGCATTTTGCATATTTTTTCTAAACTATAATAAAATACAAAAATCTGCGATTAGACTACATGAATCAATATCATAAAAACCCAGATTTGGAATTACTGGGGCTCGGAATAAAGAAAAATAATCTACTGGCTATTATTGGTTATCCTTGAGGGGGTAACCTCTCCCCAATACTTCGCTATTCGTTCCAAAGTTTTTTGTATTTAAAAAAAGCTCTTGCTCTAAATAAACGGCCCTTGTCTTTCAGGAGCTATTCTAAAAAATTGGAACAAAAATAAAAAATTAGAGTAAAGAGAGAGGTATTGAGGAAGGGACGTCCCCCTTCATATATGGAAAAAATTCTGTCCGTTATAAGTTTTAATATTGCTCCTTACTCTTAGTTGAAAAAAATTGTTTTTTTTTCAATTTCTGATCGTTTTTCAAATAATGCCGGAAAATCTGCCTCTTCCCTCTATGGAAAACCCCATTCCCACGAAAATTACTCTTTGAAAAGTTCCCCTTGCGTAAGATCCTCCTTCCCCCAGACATTTCCATCCCTGCTGAAAATACCCCCCAAAAAATATCTTGCGGACAATACCACCTGGAAAATTCATTTTAGCCATCTTTCATTTGAAAAACAGACTTGTTTTTTTTTTCCAGTCGTTTTTCCAATCATGCCGGAAATCCTCTATCTGTGGTATTTGTTTCCTAGAAACTTTCCTTTCCCAATGTCCAATGGGAAGTTTCTCTTGTGGAAAACTCCCCATAGTCAATTTCTCCTAGAGAAAATCCCCCGACGGAAAAAATCGCCCAAATAATTTCAATCCCTTTGAAAATTTTCCCCGGCTAATTTCACCAAATATCTCTGCATGTGAAATTGAATTGGCAAAGAGAAAGTAAGTCAAATAAAAAGAATTCCGTATAGGAATTCTGATAAATTCCCTAGTGTAAATTTTCCCATCCGAAGAATACCCTCCCCATAGAAAACACTCCCATTGGAAAATCTCCCCCAGAAAATTCCCCCTCCCCGAAAAATGTCTATTCTTCCCAACAACAAATACAATTCTTGAAGAATTGGGACAAACAGTCAAAATTTAGCGTAAAGAGAGAGGTTTTGACTACAGGGCATCCCCCCTCATATACATAATATTTTTTTTCGTCATAAGTTTTAATGTTGCTCTTTAATTTAAATTGAAATTTTTTTTATATATATATTTAATTTCTGATCGGTTTTCAAATAATGCTGACAAATCTGCCTCTTTCCTCCATAGAAAATCCCACCCCCACGAAAATTCCTCTTTGAAAAATTTCTCCCGCGTAAGATCCCCCTTCCCCCAGGAAATTCAATCCCCGCTGAAAATTACCTTCAAAAAATTTCTTGTGGACAATTCCGCCAGATAAATTCTTTTTAGCCTGCTTTCATTTGAAAGACTTGCTTTTTTTTTAATTTCTAATCGTTTTTCAAACCATACTGAAAATCCTCCCTTTGTGGAAAATTATTCCCGTAAATTCTCTCCCCCCCCCCCTATTGTCGCAACAGAAAGTTCTTCTTGTGGTAAATTCTCTCGTCCCAATGTCCCAATGGAAAGTTTCTCCCGCGAAAAATTCCCCAAAGATTTCAACCCCTTTGAAAATTTTCCCCGGGCAATTTCCCCTAAATATATCCACATATAAAGTTGAATTGGCAAAGAGAAAGTAAGGCAAATAAAATGAATTTCGTATAAGAATTCTGGTAAATTCCCCGTGTAAAGTTTCCCTTTGAAAGATCATCCCTGGAAACCCTCACTGCGAAAAACTCCCCGAAAATGTCTGTTTTCCCGATAATAAACACTATATGTAAAAACTAGGTAATTTTTATAACTTACAATCCTTTCCCACGGACTGTGGGGGGTCATATCTTCCCCAGAGGCATAGTTATTATACTTTTCAACTATACTGATCAAAACGGGCATCTCAAAATTTTGGTGGGATGACTTGGGGAAAAAAGGAGCATGGGAGGCAGGAGGGGGGGGGTCTAATTGCCTCAAATCTTTTTGGTCACAAAATGGGGAAATAGAACTTTAATTTCTGTTCGAATAATTTTTACAGATGGAAGCTAGAAATCAATATAATAGGGTTCTCTTATATGCTAAATCTCATGGTGCAATTTTTAATAAGATTTGTTGACTTTTAGTTTCCGCCCTTTCTCGAAAATCTTGCAAGGTTTCTCAGGCTCGTAGCCTTTGATGGGTACATTAAACTAGATGAATTTAATATATCTGGAATCAGCATAAAAAGCCAATCCTTTTGATGTATACATGTTATCAAAATTTTCAGTTTCAGTTGCTATTGGGCCGAGTCGCTCCTTACTTACAGTTTAATACCACGAACTATTTTATTAACCGATCAGGCTTTGAATCCACTCTCAGAAGGTCCACTGTTGGCGGGCATCAACATTAATTTTATGACTATTTCACAAAGGTATTTCTGAGACCCATATTACGAGACTTTTACGACTTGATTAGATCAGTTTCTCTTGTAACTAAATACTCTCTATTGAAAATCTGGAGAGGTGTGACAAATGCGGCTGCTGATGAAGCCTGCCTTGTATTAACTACTGAAGCTTCGTCATGTGATCCCCACAAACTGGCTTGATTCTGTACTGGCTGAATCACAGGAATTTACACGGCACTTGCATCTGTTAATGCATATTCCAACAAGGCCGAATCCATGTGGGGAATATACAATTTCTTTAAACATGGATCAAAGTATGTGGCAATCGTGACGAGTGTGATCTGAAAAATCCCTGCAAGCCTAGAAGGCATTTTATCTAGCCAAGCCTTTCGGGGGTCCTCAGCGACATTTGAGAGAAGAGTCCACCCTCACTAAACGTAGTTTGGGTTTGAAAAAAGACTATGCCAATGGCTACAGCTCATACATGCTGATACTATGTATCAGCATGTATGAGTCAATAGATTGAAGAAATTATCCTTCTTATTCTGGGCAATTTGTGAAACAATTTTCTATGTTGGATCTCTTCTACTGGACGTTCACCGGTAGACTTCAGAAAAAGCTGAAAATAGATGAAAATACCCATATATCGTTTTCGATATCGATATTTACGTTTCGATATTCAAGATCGATATTTGGTCCGATATATCGATATCGATTATCGCCCAACACTAGTTACCAGTAGTTTTGATAGTAAATATATTTGACAGGTCTCTCACGGAAATTAAACATAAAAGAACACAAATTAGTCCGTATATAAAGGGGGCTGTCCCTTTCTCATCCCTCGCTCTTTATGTTAAAGCCTTATAATTCTTACGAAAATTTCAGCAAGAAAAACGGATTTCAATTTTGATTTATACGCCAGTGATGGAAGTGTTATTTAATATATTTTCACTTATACATTGTGAGGAGACGAATGTGTCATTATAGACATTCGATTCTTTTTGTACGCCAGTGCATGGAAGTGTCATATAATATGTGAGTTTTGATTCCTATTTATTTAATTATATTTCTTTTTTTTTCTTTCTCTTCGTGTGTTTAGCGTGTTTTATTTCGATGTAAGTTAAGTTTAAAAAAAAAACATTTTTTTTCATTTTCTCTCCTTTTTTTCCGTTGAGAAAGGCTCCCAGACGTTGAGCCGAGATATTCGGAGTGTGTTTGTTTAAATAAGTGTTTATTTTGTTGCATTTATTCACTGCTTTATCAAAATTAAACCCATTTTTTTGCTTAATTTTTCGTAAACGGAAAAGCAGTGTGGTCTAAGAAAATATTTACTTATAGTTCTTTAAAAATACTTCCCATTCAAATTTAACGGCCCTTGGGTTTCAGAGGCCATTCGTAAAGAATTGAGATAAGAAGTCAAACTTGAGCGCAAAGAGCAAAGGGTGAGGAATGGGTAGCCCCCCTCATATACGGAATAATTTCTGTTCATTTTAAGTTTTAATGTTGCTTCTTACTTTCAGTTTTTAAAACTTTTTTTTAATTTAATTTTTGATCGTTTCTCAAATCATACCAGAAGATCTCCTGTAAAATTACCCCAGTAAAATCCGCCCCCCCCCCCCAAATTTTCCTCTCCACACAAAATTCTCCCCACGCTACTTCCGAAACTCTCATCCAAAAAATGTCCGTATATTTCCCAATAACGAATACTATATGTAAACAATGGGTAAACTGCAAAATTTACAGCCCTTGTCCCAGGGCTGTGGGTCCTCTTGTCATTCCCAGGAGAATAGTTATTGAACCTTTATGCTATAATGAACCAAACGGCTATCTCAAAATTTTGATCGAATGGTAGAGGTGCTAGTTATCCTCCAGTCTTTTCGGTCACTTGAAAAGAGCACCAAAACTTTAATTTCCGTTCAAATGAGCTCTCTCTCGATCTTCTAGGAATATTGGTCCGTTACGACCAACTATGGAAAAAAGGATAAGAAAAAAAAAGAAAGAAACCAGCATCCTTGAACTTTCTTCTGGTAAAAAAAAAAAAATAAATAAATTCAACAGCTTTGTAGAAACTTGAAACGCCAAAGTGGGGTTCTTTGATATGCTGAAACTGATGGTGTGATTTTCAATAAGATTACTTGACTTTTTGGGGTGTTATTTCCCCTTTTTCAAAAATCGGGCAAACTTTTTCCACCTCGTAGCCTTTTATGGGTAATATTAAACTTAATGAATTTTATACTTGGAACCAGCATAAAAAAGCCAATTCTTTCGATGTATTGATTGTTACCAAAATTCCTGTTTCAGAATTTCGGCTGCTATTGGGCCGAATCGCAGCTTATTTTACAGTTAGTTAGTTTTGAAAGTATATGTAGGTGATTGCATGTAAAAGGGGACTTTAAAATTAGAGTTAAAAAAGTTCAGTTGAATGACAGAGTATTGAAAGCCTTAGTTTTAAGATAGGTATCTTTGGGATAGAACTAAGTTTCAATAATAAATGTACGTCAGCATGCCTGTAGATAATGCGAGCAGGAGACTCATACTAGATCGGTCTAAAGACCCTTCCGCTCATGAGAAAATTGAAGATAGTGGTCTCAAAATTGACATTTTGCCATTACGACCTCCCACCCCTTTCAGGAAATTTTTTTTAAAACTAGCCCCCGCAACTACTGGGATTATGAGGTGGAAAAGATATCTGTATTAAGATCAATGAAGTTTTGGCATCGCCCCATGAACTTAGCCCTTAGTTCCTCCAGCACGTCCAAAGGCACACAGGGCGTCAGTGAGTAGCCTCCAATTTTCTCTCAAGAAGGCCACTGTGTAAATGTCCTCCCACTCTGGGATGAGACTCGTCTGGAGGGCTCTTCTGTCATGTTCGTACGTTCAGCGGGGCGTGTTGTTTGTTCTTCCTCGGTGACGGGTATCTTCTGGTTGCCAGTGGAGGAGCATTTTAGGAAGTCTATGATCTGGTATAAGAAGGATGTGTCCAAGGTATCACCATCTTTGTTGCCTCACTACGGAAGCGATGTCTGGTTGGCATATTCGAGTACGGATCTCGTCGTTGCTGACATGATCTCTCCAGCTCATCCTTAGGATCCATCAAAGACAGTTATTTTCAAAGGCAGTAAGACGATTCTCCTGTTCCGCGGTTAGCTTTAGGCATCCCATGGAGTAAATCAGAACAGACAAAACATTTGGACCTAATATTGATGTAACTCTCAGTTTTTCCGGTGTACAGAACTTTAAACATTGTATGGTCAATGCTGATTTTCTTCTCGCCGCAGCCTTTCCACCTTGCTTCCGAGACACAGACTATATCAAGTTTAATCTTAAATGGTTTAATCGCGCTCAAAAATCTTGTCCGGGAGCTCGCATGAGCTGTCGTTAGATTGTGAGATTTAGATCCGAGGCTTATTTTTGACGTTTTTTTAGAGGGCGTCACAGCCGAAAAAGCTCTTTAAATTCGCTACTACAACTACTACTAACTCACTGAAGTACAAAGCCGCCTGAAGTCAACACAGCTACGCACGCTCCTCCTCCATTCCAATCACTTCAAAGACTCCCTCTTTACACACTGTCAAGAAGTTCCTATTTCCCTTAAATCCTTCCTTTAAGGGAAATGGGACAATCTGTCATCCTTCATCCACATAATATTTCATAGCCATCTCATCGTTTCTCTCATTATAGCCACGTGGTTCATCATTAGAACCACGTCTGTCGAACAGTTCAATGTTTGAGATATAGTCAGTCGGGTACCCAAGACAATCTGTAGGCAATTTCTTTGGAAAACATCAAGCAAATCTTTCTCCGCTTTTCGGAGCGCTCACGCTTCAGAAACATAATTGACACACTGTCATAACTATAGCTTCCTATATTCTAATCTTGGTTTACAGACTTATCTTGCAAATTTTTTTCAATTGTAAAAAAAAGACCCTGAGCCTTGGCTATTCTACTTTTAACATCTTTCACAGCACCCAGCGTCTTTACTGATAATACTATCTTGGTAAGTACGGCTGTCCACTTAATTGATGTTCCCCTTGCCCAAAATCATCTCTTGACCTTCACTTATCCCTAGTCTTAACAACTTAAGTCTTCTTAATATTAATTTCTAAGCACATTCTTGCGCCCTGAACCCGCAAACCCATTTGCGGGTTTTGCTAGCACTCATTTTTCATTTTGCTAGCACTTTCATCTGGAATGCTTAAATCATCAGCATAATCTAAGCCTAGGGAAGTTTTACTTCCCTTTAAATCTGCTAATCCGAAATTGAGCTAATAAAGCAATATCAAATATAAAAAACTGGTTTTGGGGCAAAGGGGGTTGGATGGTATGGGCAAGTAAACAATGAAAAATAAAAATAAAAGCTAATAATAGTGGCAAAATAAGGAGAAATGAAAATATCTTGAAATGTCACAGTCCTTCAGAATTGATACAGATAGAGGCCAGACCTTTTGTGCACCAAAAGTGATGGCAGGAGCAAAATTGCGCTCCTAAACCAGAATATTAAGCATTGTGTATACTTTCTGTGGAAAAAACTTTTAATTAAAAATTCATATAAACAGTCTTATTCGAACAAGTTCAGGAAAAAAGATAGAGTGCAAAAAACTAGTTGTTTAGTAACTAACAATCTGTGTAAAATTGAAAGCCACAGTAATGCGGTTCCAGGTACAGCATAATTTCGAGTCTGATTGCGTTTTCCATGAAAACCGCCTAAGCCCTTTAAGAAATATCTATGTTCCAGCCATAAACAAATGAATGCGCCCAACTTGTAGTTAGGCGTAGTTAGTAGTAGTTCCAATTCTTGAAGTCAGTTAACGTCCACTCTTAGTCCTGTCTAATTTCTAGGGAGAAGCATAAGTAAACTTTAGCTTAGACCAAAAGGATGGAGAGGACTAAACATTTTAAAGTAGAAAATGAAATATGATCAGAAAAAAATCTGTTCGACTTGGGAAAAGGGAACTTGGGGCTGAGCTCAATAAAATGGTATGTATATGTCAAGATCCAAGCTCTGTGTTTTGATCATCTCAAAACTTGGTTTTGCTTGAGTCTGGGAAGTGAGCCTTGAACCGCAGCAACCTACAGTCCAAGACAATTTCCTGATGATTATTCATATTAGTTTAGGATCATTTTTAAATGAAAAGAAACATAATAAAGCAATTGTCAATCTTTGGGTGTAACTTCATCAGTTTTTCGATCTCAGTTCTTAGTTCCCCGATCTTTGGCCTTTCTTTCACTGATCTTAAGCCTCTTGCCCTCAAAGAACTGACATCGAAATGAGTTATTGACCCACAATTTCAAATAAGAAAAAAATAGACACCTTGAGTATATGAAAGCACAACTAATGTTTTATTATATTCCTTTACAAGGCAATATAAGAGCTGTGCGAGAAACACCAATCACAGCAAAAAATTGCTGTACAGCTTTTCCTAAAAAAGTAAAGAGGACTCATACCACTAGGAAAGAAGCAAACATTGAGACATACTTTCAATTTCTACAGTTTTCCTGTTTTTTATATAAGATAACTGTGACAGGTATCATATACACAAAGGTTTGTGTTTACTTCGCCATCGTCATTGAGAACGAGGTTTTATTTTAATATTTACAAAAAAATAATCTTTAAAATTTATAAGATAAACTTAAACACCATTTGTCAATTCAATTAACGTGCTAATGAGTTCATTAATGTGTTAAATGAGTTTTTAGGGACTGCTACAACCAAATTTCCTGCTAAATGTCATTTAACTCTCATATTATTTTTCTGTAACAAAAACTTATATACACTAAAACAATATAAACTAAAACTTTTATAGTACAATGATTACACAAAGAGATATAAAAAAGAAGATCTAAAAATACAAAACACGATCCAATACCTCAAAGGTACCCACTGGTCCAATCCTAAGGGGAGGGTGGAAGCATGTATAGGATAATATTTCCTAGGACGATGGGATCATCATCAACACAAAGGGATTTTTTTTTTTTACTAAATCGTCACCATATCTTTCCTCAGCACCAAAAAAGACGATCTGATCTCCAGAAGCCTCAGGCAAGTTTTCTGAAGCCAGTCAGAAACCCAAAAAAGTATGCTTTCCATGCTGATTTTTATGATATTTCCCCCAGTTGGTCCTCTTAGCCAACTTAGGGGGGGGGGGTCTCACACTTCAGTGTAATTATAATTTAAGAAAATTTTGCAGCCTTTTAGGCATGTGAACACTTCACAAGAACAACAACAGCATCTGTGTTTCAAAGATGCTTAGATGTCAGCATGGCCAAAATTGTTGAGAACTTTTTCTGGACATTAGTAAAAGAAATGGTTTCAATGCTTACATAATAATAAAAGTGTAACCTTACCTTTTGATCAGCTTTTTGGGAAACAGTCTGTTTTCTAATATCCTCTTCTTTCTGTCGCTTTTCGTAGTGAAAGAAGTCATCAAATATAGAAGTGGCATGTTTATATGTATGCATAATTTTAAGCACTTGTCTACCCTTTTCTGGGGGCACTTCTTGGGTATCTCTGGAATTAGTCACAGGCTTATTTTCATTATTTTCTAACCTTATGTGACGCAAGGAAGAGTTAGGAACATCTTTCACATAAATCCATTTGACTTTAAATTGCCCACGCCACTTGTCTTGGGACCAAACAGATAGAGAGGATCCCATGTCCACAGATGACAGCATTTCAGCCATTCCACAGAAATGTCCAGAGCCATTAACAGAAAAATATAAATACACCGGACCTTTTCCTTGTTGGTCAGTAAAAGCCTCATTTAACTTTTTATTACCATGTTCAGTTGAACACCACACTTCATATTTTATAGAGCGATGAATGTCATCTTCAGAATATGACTTGATAACAAAGAATCTAGCATTTTTTCCACTCAAGTCAAAATCAACAGGGTTGTAGTTATGGTTATTCACTAACTGCTCCAAAACAGGGCTTGTAACAGGCTCTGTGGTCTCTTGATTCTGTTGAACACAAACTACATTATTGTGTACAGGTGGAGGTCCAAAGTGTTGAGCTCCTTGGGGAGCTGGTCTTTGGTTACTAGTTGGTGGAGGATTATTCCAAGCTGGTCTACTTGGAGGTGGAGCTGTCATTGCCTGAGATGGTAACTTTGGCGGTGGAGCATTGGTCTGCAGAAGAGCAGGTGGGGGCACTTGCGTTGAAACAACTTGCACAGCTCCATTTTTACTTTCCCATGTCCCTATATCTAGGCTTGGTGTTCTTGGGGTCTGCACTATAGGAGGTGGACCCATTATTTTCTTTTTAAGTTGCATCTGAGGCTTAGCAGGCTGGCTAGCAATAGCAGCCCAAGAGGTTTTTTTCCCCGTGTTTGATTGTAATGATGTTTCTGATTCAGTGGTCTCCCCGTCCCGAGGTTTATTGTCATCTAAAGCTAGAGCTTGGATACCCTGTTCGGCAGCTTTAACAGGAGCTTCAACAACACTATCTCTCTGGTTATAATATGGCTCCAGGGTTTTCTTTGTCCAAGAAGCGAAATCATTCACTTGACCACTACCAGTTGGTGTAACACCCATATTAAATCCATAGCCATAACTTTGATTAAAGCCACCAAAAGCATTATTACTTCCTGGAGCACCACCACTAAACACTCCTTCCAAATGGAATGCAGAATCATGTCCATAAGTACCAGTAGCAGTTGCTAGGGCAGTGGTATAGTTACTGAACATTGGCGAGGGGTCCATACCCGTAGACCAAGTGTTATCTGGCATCCCAAAAGTTTGATAGGGGTAAGAACTGTAGTATGTGGACATATATGAATCGGCAGGGTACCCCTGAAACAGAAAAAAAAACAGCATAAGACCTACACTAGATATGTTGAAATAAAGATAATTTTATATGTTGAATTTTTTTTATGAACGTTTTGGGTAATTCAACCTATATTTGGCAGAGTTACTATTCTTGAGGAAAATAATGATGCTACCCTTTCTGTCTTAGAAAATTTGAACCTTGCACAAGGGTTGACACGTTGCTACTTAACAGTTTGTAAGTTTTTATTGTCAAGACCTTTTCTTTCCCAGTCTTAGAAGTTAAAAGTTTGATAAGAATCACATCAACGCTGTTGCCAATTGCCATTCTCTTCTCCTATTGGTGAAAGGATAAATTAACCTAATATCATTTGTAAATGAATGGATTGCAAGTTAAAACTGACTTAGTGCATTTTTGTATTCACAAAAGAGAACAGAAGTCCAAAGAGTAAAAATTAGGAATTAGGTTCTTTACAGATAGTGGCAAGATCTTGTCAGTTCTATGATTCAAAACAGGCAGTTTTCCAGATGCTCACAAGTATTATCGAAAAGTTAAGTTTTTCCTCAGAGTAGAAGTAATTTTCAAGGGAAACGGAGTTAAGTCTATTTAAAACGATACGAGAAAATTATATACCAGAGGCCACCAGTTTGAGGTAGCCTACTGCTTGGAGTTGGTTCTAGTCATGTAACCAGGATTTATGATCTACCTACAGAGCTCAGTGAAATAAACACACACTCCAAAATCTTTCTAAGGTTGCAGATGGCACTTTTCAAGACCCACAGCACATCAATGCACTGCAGAGATTGTGGTTAACACTAGTAACAATAATAAGAAAAACAGACTACCTGATGAGGCTGCCTCCAAGATGAAACGCTATCTTGCTCTCCTAATCCATCTTTTCTTGTAACACCTTAAAAAATAAATTTTTTGCTGAAAATGTGGCGCATGAGCAAGTTTGAAAATTATAGGCAGTCAGACACGACAAGTAAAACCATTTATTAATCATACCAAAAAAAGAAAAAAAAATCAACATAAGGCCCTGGATCAACTAGAACAACAAACTAAGGGAAACCATAGATGAAAGCTTACTTTTTTTTACAGACATGGGTATATTTCAAAATTCAGCAATCAGCTCAGTAATTTTTTACTCAGTAATACAGCCAGAGTGGTTAGGCGCTCATCCTTACAGAATAATGTGCCCATCAGATAATAATAATAATAAAAAAAAAAAAAAAAAAAAAAAAAAACTAAAAAAAAAAGAAAAAAAAAAAAAAAAAAAAAAAAAAAAACGTCAATGCGCAAAGATATGAGCTGCGTTCACCTGATAAGTCCTTAAGATTTTTTTTTTTCTTTTTATCTTACTTGCAGAGTAATTAACCAAACTCATACGACTTCTTTGTTATTCATTCTCTAATCAAACAGCATAATAAAGACATTTATTTCCCTGTCAGAAATCTTAATGCAACTTTCCTTTATTACTAGAAGTTATTGGTGATACTAATTATCAATTTGTTTGAGCACCAGGACCGTCAAAAGGTACATGCTAAAACAACCCTTAATTCTTTTCTGATAAAAATTGGTACTGGTGTCAGCACAACTCAAACACATGGGACTCAGTTGCCAGAAAGGTTAGTTTAAAGTTCAACTTTTTTATTTCCTGTGAAAATCAAGATTATGTTTAATCAGTGAGAGCTATTCCATGGAAACGCACGAAAAGGATAAACTTATGTCCCTGCAGGAACCAAAATAAAAAAAAAACGCATGATAAAATCTGTAGTTTTCTTAAACAAAATTATTTAATAAACATTCAAAGAGCTGTGCTTACTTATAAAGTTTAGAAGAAACCTAATTCTAGAATGTTGTCAGTTCATGTTTAGGAAAAGAGGCCCAGTATAGTTATTTACTTTTAAGTTTGGCTAAATTTTTCTAAATCTTGCAAAACATTAAAAAACGATAAAACATATATAACGATATTCCCACATAGACATGGACATACCCAGAGAGGCCTCAGGCTTCAAGCGTCTCCAATGCATCCTGATTTTATAATTCATCTATAATTATCACTAGTTTCATTTTTTTTTTATATTTCGATTAATTACACCACTTTTCAGATTAAATCCTTACACACATGCCTTAGATCAAACATTATTCATGACAGGAAACGTAAAATAAAAATTAAAGAGAAGAGGCAAAAGAAAAAGAAAATATCTATTTGATAACAAGTATAGACTTTTATAACATCTGTACCATGGATTCCAGGATTAGAAATACAACAGCAGAGCTGTGTTTGATAGTGTTCTTGTTTATTAAATTAACCCCCAAAAAATTCAAGCTAAAGCTATTATACTTTTAAGCCAAGGAGTTCATTCTGAAAGTACACTGTTTGCACTGCATTACTCTTTTGGGCACTGAGACCCTGAAATCTTCATCAGTGTCTGATAACACTGTGTCTTCATCAGAACCAGTGTCTGATGCCACTTATCTGTAAATACTGTTCCTCTTTTAAGTAACATTGTCCATTTATATATATATATATATATGATATATATGAATATATATATATATATATATATATATATATATATATATATAAATATATATAATATATATATATATATATATATATATATATATATATATATATATATATATATATATATATATATATATATATATATATATATATATATATATATATATATATATATATATATATATATATATATATATATATATATATATATATATATATATATATATATATATATATATATATATATATATATATATATATATATATATATATATATATATATATAACAGTATTTACTAGTAGTTCTTAGAACAAGCACTTTTAATCAGTTTTGACTGAGGCTATGTATGGATTAAAGCATATATAAACAGACAAAGACTTGTTTGGTGCCTGGAAACCTCTCTAAGGGTTCTTAGCAAAATTCCTGGAAGTCAATGCATTGTTTCCATGCAACAGTGTGTGCTAAACAAATTTTGAATTTAACCTCCTCCCCCCCCCCAAAAAAAATAGTTGTTGCCATCCTGGAGTCACTGACTGTATTACAAAAGCATAATATTGAGCATTATACACTAGATTGCCAGATAAAATAAAACCATAGTCTCTGCTAGGCTATGTTTTAGTTGCCATTATCTGTCAACACCATACAACACTGTTGCTCTCCACCACATCCTCTTCACTGCACCCTTCTGGAAGATTCTTGCATGCTCATAAATTGAAAATCCACTTTCTTCCATTTTGCAAAAAACCTACTTAGATATCCAATTTGGACACACAGTTCAAAGCCCATCAATAGTCTTTATATAGCAGATCCTACTATAGCTATTAGTATTATAGAAAAACACAACCAAAAGATTTCAAACCATGCTTGGAAACAACTCTTTTTATGCTAGTTACACTGTTTTAGCTCTTCTTCCTCACTTTGTTACAAGTACATGTGTTCTTCTTTGTTTGTACGTTTTCTTTCTCTTTTTTAATTGTCTTTTGTCCTAGAAAGTATAGTGGTCTTTGTTTTTTTTCATGGAGCTCTGTCAGTTTTTTTGTTTTTTTTTATGAAGGTAGGTTTCCAATAAATAATAATAATAGGAAATCTCCTTTTTGTCAACCTTTAGCCAAAACACAAGTGATAACGCACACTTTTCAGCAACATGTGGGAAACTTAATCTCACAATGTCCCCAAGAAAATTTTTTTTGACACATTAAGGCTCTGGTGTGTACCTATAAAAAGCAACACATGGCAGACTTAATCTCACAATATCTCCAAGAAAAAGGTTTTGATATCCCTCCTTAAGGGTTTAGTGAGTATCTACAAACAGATAACTTTAAATAACTGCATTGAATACTTCAGATACAGTAGATTAGAAAACAGCAAAGTTCTTTTTCAAATGCAGACAGCTCCAGGCAGCCACTCTCAGGTTACCAAACATGGTCCACACCTCTCATTTGCATAGCATCTTGGTCTTGCTATTTTTTTTACCAGTGTGCTTGCACACTATGGAGATTTTACAAAGTGTGCCAAATGTTACAGCATTGGAACCAATGGCCCCATGAAATTCTGATTTTCTGGATAAATAAACGTATTTTTTCTCACTTTTCTCGAAGTTCTTTGTAGTTGTCAATGGGGTTAAAAGATTAAGATGGAACCAAATTTGACAAGAAAGAGTTAAACTTGTAAAGTTATGAAAACCCATGCTTTAATTCAATCTAAATCCTGAAATCCCATTGAAAGCTTCAAAGAACTTGAAGAGAAAGGTAAGAAAAAGTATGTTTCTTTACCAAAAAACTCAACATTTCTTCAGACCATTGGTCTCACTGTCAGGATGTTTGGTACAGTTAATAAGTTATGCAAATTATGAAAAGCAATGGATACCTTTATAGTATACCAACTAGGTTTAATAAGTTTATATTTCATATTTTGAGCTCTTTCATGAGATGACATATACTGCTTAAAAGATCTTAAGGGGTATCTATTTCAGTTTCAATTTTGCACTAAAAGAAAACAGACAAAGAAACTTTGATAGATGAAGCAGCTTGTAAGAGATATTATTATTTGTACTTTTTGCAGTCTGGTTAGTGGACTAGGGATGAGGTTTGGGTACACTGAAAGAAAGAATTCAGATTAAAAGTCTGAGACAATTTAGAGACTTGAAAGTAAAATTCGGCTGTTAGACTTTGGTCACCTTTATGTCAATAAGGGGCTTCCAATTATCATCAAAATCATGTAAATTTGTAATTTCTATATTAAAAAGTAACAGCAGCAATCAAAGAGTTATATGCAAATTACTAATTAGGCTCTATAAGATGATATTGTAAGTTTTGATACATAATAATGCTAATCATTAGAGGGATATTGTTCAATTGGCTACAAGTTCAATATAGACTTTTTTATATCCCTTTATGTTATGGTCTTATTCAGTGATGACTTTTTGCTAGTGACTGTACCTATTATTGGCTTCTGACAAATTTGAGGACATCAAGTAAGAATAGGCGGTTAGGGAACAGTCATCTTCAAGCATTAGGCATTAGAAGCATGTGCAAATTGGTTTACCCTTTTTATGTCCTGTCCAAATGTGACCCCAATGGAAGAAGGGTGAGAGGGTACTACCCTGCCCCCTCTAGTGAAAACTTCTCATAAGGAGTTAAATACTTGTACAAATTTGTCTACATTTTATTTATTCCCAATACATTTAACCCCTTCCGTCACGAATTATTTTCCTAGGTGAAAAAAATTATTCCCTGATTTAAACCTACTATTTAGAGCATAAGTAAGCCATTACCGAAGTGATTTGCTCAAATTCATTTATTAGGATGACGAAAATAGATGTCCAGTTAATTGGACAACGTGACCACTTTACTTTACATGAAAATCCTTGAAACAATTTCTTTCGCCCCGAAAGCAGAGCTCGACATTGCATTTTTGACATCTAGTTGTGGTTTTTAGCTTGCAGCCGTCCATCTTGCATCTCTGGGCGTGCTTGTCCCCTGTATTTACAGGCCAGTGATGATATCCATCATATCGCACATCAGACACAGGCTTGCAGCTGATCTTCCGCTTCCTCCCTACCGTTGTTTGCTCTTCTGTTTGCTTTTCTGTTTCCACGTTTGATTCTCTTGGTCGACCAACTGATCGAAGTGTTGACGTGTGTGCTTGGATTAGGGCACAGGCGACCTCCTTCCGGAAAGCAACAAGATCCAGCTTGTCTCTTCTACCCAGAGATAAGGATTGGCAGTCTCTGATGTATTCCATCCATGAATTTGTGACTGCTAGATCAATCATGTGAAAAATCAATCGCAGTGGCCACTTTCGAGATCGGATGAAGGTACGATACAAACTCATCAGGTGGTCGACTTTATCCACCCCACCCATACTGGTATTATATCTTCTAATAACTTCTGGTTGTGGAACTTGTATGTATCTACTTTCGGCTTTCGACCACCGTCGTGCATGTCCTATTTCACCGATCCCAACCAAGTTTGAGGCCATAGAAACGATGTTGTTGTCAAGCCATCGGACTATAACCAGCTCGTCTGCACCTAGTACAATTTCTTCCATTGCTCCTCGACCTTCTTTTTTCATCTCTTTTTCTGGCTTGACGGGGCACCGAGCCATTCGATTGGCGCGAACAGTACCAGTTCCATACCATCCTTCCTGTCTCAGAGCTTGGAGCAAGGGGATTGACGTAAAGAAATTGTCGGTGTAGAGCTTGGTCCCTTTTGGAATCTTTCTTCCTGTCATAAGCTTCATGACAATGCCACCCCCAACCCCCAATGCCTTGTATTCTTCAGGAATGATTGTCGTCTTTCCCTGATACACGTCAAAGTTTAGGACCAAGCCATCAGAATTGCAGAGTAAATACAGCTTGATCCCCCATGGACAGGGCTTTCCTCTAATGTACTTTTTAATCTCAAGCTGACCTGTAAATGGGCACATTTGCTCATCTATAGAAACATTTTCATGGGAAAGCAGCTGCTGGCATCGTGCTAGCACCCTATCTATAACTGGTTGAACTTTCCAGAGACGGTTGTTCGGATCTTTGGCAGTTTCGTTGTCAACCAAGTGAAAGCAGGCTCTCAGCCTCATAAAACGGTTTAGACCCATGGCATCCGCAATGAGGGAAACCCTAGTTGCCTGGCTCCAATACCATCGGTACCTTGGAAATTTCATGCAGCCCATCACCAAGTGAATGCCAACGAACTTGCGCATTTCTGTAGGATTGGTTGCAATGGGATTATTTACATTCTGCTGAGTACTGTATCTATTTGTTTCGATGGCAGCCAAATGGAAGAAATCGCTATCAATGTACTTACAGAAGTATTGAAAGGGTGTTGATAGTTGTTCGTTGGCAGCTGTTGCAGTATCAGACCAAGCTGGAATGATCGGGATAAACCGTTTTCTTTTCCATATCACTCGCTGTTGAGTAACGGTCTTAGGCCCAGCCTGGGATATGAGTGGCATATCATCGGGGTCGCTTGAATCAGAAGACACTTCATAAGGATCGAGTGTCTTTAGTGGTGTTAGTTTTGTTCCATTTGTTTCTGATAAGTATTCTTCATCGTCATCTTCAGATACTTCCATATCTGACAAGTCACTGCCAATTGCATCGAAGAAATCAAGTAGTTTATCTGGCTGGATGCGCATGGTATTTCGTCTTGATGAACCTACAAAAAGGAGAGTTTGGATGCGGCGCTGAGAGAGAGAGAGAGATATATTTATTTCAAAAAAATCGCTATCACAAGCCCACAAAGGGCCGAATTCGGAGTTTGGAGTCAACAACAAATAAATGGTTACACTGAAAATGCAAAGAACAACAACGAAATAGAGAAAACCATAATGACAATCATTTAAAAGTCAATAGTTAAAACTTTAAAAAGTCAATTAAAAAATTAAAAAAAGCAAAAATTTGTCAAACTAAACTTAGAGCCAGACATAAATGCATTAAAAACTGGTCAAACTAAACTTAGCACAAAACATAAATGCATTTAAATTAAAAGGGATACTAAGAAAGTGTCAGCAATTAAACTACAGTAAATCAATAAAAGAGTTAAAGACAATAAAAGCTGGTCAAGAAAGGGGGGGGGCAACCAAAAGAGCCCAATAACCAGGGCAGTACCAACGGCTAAAAAAAAACAAAAGAGGGCAAAAAAGAAACTATTGATACATTTTATTCATTTTCTCTGTAATGAAGGGGATAAAAGTTCTTTCGTATCTGAAAGTAACGCAGCGAATGGGGGACAAAGCAGGGATGGGCTCAGAAACAGCTCGAGGCGGCTGTAATCTGGATGGGGAGTGACGTTTGGGGAAAATACTTGCCGTCCGAGGGTTTGTTATGGCATTTTTGCCATAACAAACGTGCTCTTCCGTGCGCTGGAAGAGCACGTGTCACGTTGTCCACTTAACTGGACAAGGGGAATAAATGACAAGCAGCAATGACATCTGTTCAATTTTCCGATAAAAATATTCGTTTTTCAAGATAGTAGATGGCATCCAAACTACCATAAAACCAAGCCATGCGTCATTTATTTCTCTAAACCTAGTCGCGCAGTCCAGATAATTGGACAGAACTTCAGCATAGCCTCAAGCACATACTTCAAGTGATTTCGGCCATAAAAAAATACCTGTCTATTTCTAATGATCCATATTTTGACACAATAATTTTTTTTCGATCATTTTATGTCTTTTTGAAGCAGAGAAAAAAATTATTTTACCTGGTTTTTCCCAATCCATTGTTTCCAATAAAGTCGATGTTCACGTGCTGTCAGGGTGAGAATTAGCGATAAACTGAGGCGATTACACCCCTGAGGCTGTAGCCAGCGAACAGGAGAATATATTAGTGCGATCATATTTACGAAATTCCTAATAGTTAGGAAAAGAAGAGCATTTTTAATTTTGTCCAACTAACTGGTCACGGTGACGGAAGGGGTTAAGGGTATATTATGCATATATTTAAGGTTCAACAGGCTGTTAAGTCAACATATTATTTTCAAATTCTTTCCTCAGATTCCTGACCAAAGTGTTGTCCCTGCAATACTCTTATTGGTGAAGCCAACAAAGGGTTGCTGCAAAACGTCATGTTGCCTAAGCAATGTAAATCTAGTTCACATTTTATACTTATAAAAATATGGAATATTAAATTCTTATTTTGTAGGAGACAGACTTATGAAGGAGTTGATGACAAATACAAATAAAGAAAAAAAGGGAGACATGATAATTACCTTGAACATGATGACTCTTTGCTCTCTGAAAAAAAAAAATGCATTACCTTTTACATATGTGTGACTGAAAAATAAATGAACCTGAACCAGAACAGAAAATTAAGCCAAGGTAAAATAAAAACATTAATGTATTCAAGCTGAAACTAAAAAAACAAAGAACAAAATTAATTTTGATCTAATTTGCTTCATTTGTTTTGTAACATTTAAGTATATCAAGATTTCTTAGGGCTGATTGTCTGAATATTTAAAGGTGCCCCCTGGACCCCTAAGATTTTATTGGGGTTTGCACAACTTCCTTTTGTGAGATTTTCTCCCTAAGAGCTGAATAAAAAAAGATCTAAGACCTAACACTTAGTCTACTTAGATATTGAACACTGTCCAACCAAATAGGAAATGTTGCATTTCCTGTTTTTCGAGTTTTTAAAGCTAAGTAAATTTATTTTGTCTTAAACTTTAGCAAAGTTCTTTAGAATTTCTGAAAAATAAATGAAACATCAATTTCTCAGGCAACATTATGTATGCATGGGAAAAACATTTCATTATTATTAAGGAGTTTCCTCTAATATTGTTTGACAGAGGGATGTAATTTTAGGCTTAGGAGCATATTTCCAAGTTGTAGTTCACACAATTTTGCTAATAAAGTATTCTATTTTCATCATATTATTTTGTCATTAGGTTAAATAGGTTTGGTTAGGTTAAAATAGGTTTGTTTAGGTTATATATTTAATATATGATATGCTGTATCACCCCCCCCCCCTAATGTGCAAACATATAGCCTAAATTTTCTAAACTATTATATTTTTATCATAATTTTTTTTATTGAATAATATAAATATCTTAAATTTTATAAGTAGTTTTCAGAATGTTATAGTTTTCTTCTGAGGGAACAAACCACCAAATCTATACCAGAGGCCTAACTATGTGTGTTGGCTATCATTACTCTGTTTGATAAATTTCTTATAAACAGGATATTATAATCAGAGGCAAAGCTATAGTGTTGCCTATAGTAAAGGCCATACAGCTCCAATGTTTTATTATTTTCTTCTTCCCAAAAGGCATTTCATATGGAAGTTGTTGCATAAACTTTGGAAGGGGCTCACTTGATTGGAAATTGGAAGTTCTGTTGCCCTTTTTAAGAGTCAAAAGTGATCAGAGGGCAACTAGCCAAAAACTCCAAAACAAACAAAACTTCGGTGTCAACGCAACCCCCAGGGCCTGGGGGCCGCCATTGTAAGTCATGCCCTGGGGGCACATATGGTTCTTATGAAATGGATGCTTGTATAAACTTCAGAGAGGGCTCATTTGATTGGAAGTTGAAAGTTATAGTCCACTTTTTAAGAGTCAAAAGAGATCAGAGGGCATCTACCCCCTTCTCCCCTCTATGCCCTTTTTTCCTCAAACCTATCCAATAAGAACTTTGAGACAGCCATTCTCTTAAAAATAGTTCAAAAATCATATAACAAAAACTCCAGTGTCAACACAACCCCCCAGGCCCAGGGGTAGGTGTTGTAAGTTATGCCCTGGGGGGCATATATGGTTCTTATGAGAGGATGCTTGTGTAAACTTCAGAGAGAACTCATTTGATTGGAAATTGAAAGTTATAGACACTTCTTAAAAGTCAAAAGAGATTGGAGGGCAACTAAATCTCCCCCAACATCCTTTTTTCCCCAAACACATCTGAAAAAAATTCTAAGATAGCCATTTTGTAAAAAAAAAAATAATTCAAAGGTCAGATAAGAAAGCTCCTATGTCAATGCAACCTGCCAGGGCCAAGGGACAGACATTGTAAGTTATGCTCTGGGGCATATATGGTTCTTATGAAAGGGATGCTTGTATAAACTTTGGAGAGGGCTCATTTGACTGGAAATTGAAAGTTCTAGTTCACTTTTTAAGAGTAAAAAAAGATTGGAGGGCAACTAGGCCCTCCCCATCTAAACACCCTATTTTACTCAAACCCATCCTGTAAGAACTTAGAGATAGCAATTTAAAAAAAAAATTGTTCAAAATCATATAACAAAAAATCCAGGGTTGACACAATCCTGCAGGGCCCAAGGCAGGCATTGTAAGTTATGCCCTGGGGGCATATATGGTTGTTATAGAAGGGATGCTTGTATATACTTCAGAGAGAGCTCATTTGATTGGAAATTGAAAGTTATAGTTCACTTTTTAAGAGTCAAAAGAGATCAGAGGACCACTAGCCCCCACCCGCTCCACACTCTTTTTTCCTCAAACCCATCAAATAAGAAATTTGAGACAGCTTTTTTTTAAAATAGAATATAGATCATATAACAAAAACTCCGGAGTCAACACACACGCCCCCCTAAGGCCCAGGGGCAGGCATTATAAGTTATGCCCTGGGGGCATATATGGTTTGTATGGAAGAGATGCTTGTATAAACTTCAGAGAGGGCTCATTTGATTAGAAATTGAAAGTTCTAGTTCAGTTTTTGAGAGTCAGAAGAGATTGGAGGTTAGTAAGGGCTAATTTTATAAGGGCTAGTTTCATAAGAACTCGCCCCCCCCCCCCCAGCCCGATTTACCCCAAAGGCATCCAATAAAATTTTTATATAGCCATTTTGTTAAAAATCGTTCAAAGGTCAGATAAAAAACTCTGGTGTCAATACAACCCCCAGGGCCTGGGGGCAGGCATTCTAAGTAACATACTGGGGGCATATATGGTTCTTATAGAAGGGATGCTTGTATTAACTTCATAGAAGGCTCATTTGATTGGAACCTGAAAGTTCTAATTCACTTTTTAAAAGTCAAAAGAGATCAAAGGGCAACTGGGCCCCCCACCCACTTTTTTCTCAACCCAGCCAATACAATTTTTTATAGCCATTTTTTGTTAAAAAATAGTCAAAATTAGATAACAAAAACTCCAGTGTCAACATAAACCCTAAGGGCAGGCATTGTAAGTTATGACCTGGGGGCATATATGGTTCTTATGAAAGGAGTGTGTGTATATGCTTCTATAAAGTTCAGAGAGGGCTCATTTGATTGGAAATCAAAAGTTCTAGTTCCCTTTTTAAGAGTCAAAAGAGATCCAAGGGCAACTACCAAACCCCCCACCCTTCCCCCCAAACCCATCCAACAAAAATTTTAAGATAGCCATTTTGTTAAAAAAAAAGGTTCAAAGGTTAGATAAGAAAACTCCTGTGTCAACACAACCCCCAAGGGCCCAGAGGCAGGCATTATAAGTTATGCTCTGGGGCATATATGCTTCTTATGAAAGGGATGCTTGTATAAACTATGGAGAGGGCTCATTTGACTTTTGATTGGAAATTAGAAGTCTAGTTCACTTTTTAAGAGTCAAAAGACATTGGAGGGCAACTAGCCCCCCCCCCCATGCCCCATTTTCCTCAAACCCATTCCATAAGAACTTAGACGTACTACTACTAGTACTACTACTACTAACAACTCACTGCAGCACCAAGCTGCCTGAGGCCAACACAGCTATGCATGCTCCTCCGCCACCCCAATCTATTCAAAGCCTCCCTTTTTACACCCGCCCACAAAGTTCCCATTTCCTTTAAATCTTTCTTTATGACGTCCTCCCATCCCAGATGGGGACAACCTGCTTTCCGTTTAGCCCTAGATGGTTGGCTGAAAAGAACAATCTTCAGCAATCTGTCATCCTTCATCCGCACAATGTGCCGTAGCCACCTCAACCTTTCTTTCATTATAGCCCTAGAGAGCGGTATTGAGCCACATTTTTCGTATAGCCTATTGTTTGAAATACAGTCAGTCAGCTGGGTGCCCAGAACAAAACTTAAGCAATTTCTCTGGAAAACATCTAGTAAATCTTCATCCACTTTTTGGAGCATCCACACTTCAGAGCCATATTTGACCACTGTCATCACTGTAGCCTCAAATATTCTAATCTTGGTTTGCAGACTTATCTTACTATTCTTCCAGACTTTTTTTAACTGTGAAAAAAACACCCTGAGCCTTGGCTATTCTATTTTTAACATCTTCATTGTTCCCACCATCTTTACTAATAATACTACCAAGGTAAGTGAAGCTGTCCACCTGATCAATCTTTTCATTACCCAACATCACCTTTTCATCTTCACTTATTCCTAGCCTTAGTGACTTAGTCTTCCTTACATTAATTTTCAAACCAATTCTAGCACCCTGAACTTGCAAAACCTCTAAAACTTCATTCATTTTGCTCACATTTTCCTCTAGAATTCTTAAATCATTAGCATAATTTAACTTAAGGAGACTTTTTCTTCCCCTTTTGATTCTGTTGTCTCCCATTGCCTTTCCTGTGCTCTTTAAAACAAAGTCCATCAAAATAATCCATATGAAGGGGGTAGAACACAACCCTGCTTAACTCGTGACCTATTACCAAATCAGATGCTAGCTGCATGTCCTACCTTAACCGCAGCATTTTTGTTCTTACACATAACGCTAATCCATTTAATGTATTTGTCTGGTATACCATGCAGGGATAAGACCTTCACTAAAGCTCTTCTATCAACAGAATCAAATGCTTGCTCATAATATATAAAACTGAGGACCAAAGGTGTTTGAAAATTCAGGCACTTCTCAATTATTAGCCTAAGAGTGAAAATTTGGTTGACATATCCTCTACTTTTTCTAAAACCGCACTGTTCTTCTCTTAAAACTTTGTCTATGGCATCTGTCAGTCTAAAAGTATCATATTACTAAGTAATTTGCTACCTACAGAGACCAGACTAATGCCTCAATAATTACCACACCTTTCTTATAAAGAAAGGTGTGGTAATTATTTTGGTAAAATTCTACTTTCGCTACTTTTGACTATCTTGGAAAGGAGTTTGGTTAGGAAAATGAAACTTTCAGGGATAGATCTACAGGCTAAAGTATGTCCCGGGAAGGTATTTTGAAGTACCTACTTCCACTCCTTCTCCCTCTAGAGGGTCCTGACCTTTGATGACCTTTAAAAATTGGTGTGTTATAAAAGTGAAACCTTGTAATATAGATCTTTTGCTTAAAATGAAGTCCAACAAAATTGTTTTCAGCTTCAAAACTTTGCTCAATCCTCATTTATAGAGTTTTAAAGATATGCAAATACATTTCCTAAATTTTCAAAATTAACATTGATACGGCTTAAAATACCACTCAAATAACAGGAATTGCATTTCCAGAACTAGCCTAAAGCCAGAGAAAAAGAATCTTACAACTGAAAATTAGGGTAAAATATTGTTTCGTCAAATTTTCAAGAGGTAGAGAACTGTCATGTGGTCAAATTTCAGGACCCTCTAAAGAGAGAAGGTGTGGAGATATGTACTTCAAAATACCTTCCCAGGACATACTTTAGCCTGTAGACCCATCTTTGAAAGTTTCATTTTTCTAGCCTCACCCCTTTCCAAGATAGGTAAAAGTAACTAAAGTAGAATTTTACCATTATTTTATCAATCACTTTTATCACTATCATTATAACAATAATCATTTTTATCACCTTTCTTATAAAGTGGCTTAATTAAGGTTTTCCTAAAATCGTTAGGTACTTCCCCTTTTTCAAAAATCATATTCATAATCTTCAATAACTTATTTCTAACCTCAGAGCCACCACCCTATCAGCACCTGGAACCTTATTAGAGCATAAAAAAGGCATCAAGTGGTATGTACATTTTATTTGTAGGCTAAGTCAATGATATGAACTGCAAAAAATTTACCAACAAAACATAGCCTAGACCTACTGGAAACAATCGTGAAACAAGAGAATTACAGATCATATGTATGAAACGGAAATGAAAAGACCTTTAAGTCACAAAAATTCAGAAATTGTTAACAAACACCTTAGGCTAGCCTTATCTTTACAGAATACACAGCCAAGATTATTTACAAAAGAAGCTATATAATATTATCCACAACTATCTTGTTTGTGCATATACATGCCTGATCATTGGTTTCCGATGACATAGCCCAATTATTTCCCTTTTTATGATTCAAATTTCTGTACAAAAAGCGGTCAGTGACATCAATTTTTATGCTTTTCTTCTGGGAGATTTGCGGTCATTGAAATATAGCCACAGCTCACAGAAGACGCTTTGAGATTTATCGTTATCTATGACAACTAAGGAAATTTTTTAATTTTCCACAGAAATGAACCCTACTACAAATTATAAAGATGTCACATTCATTTTAGAGAAAAGGCCATCTTGTCCATTTTCCTTTTGAGCTTTTACATCTTTCAGAACAAAACCTATGGTCCTATTGTTAGAGAGCTCACCAATTGCTGCAGACAAAAGTATTTGTGTTGGACCCCGACACGGGCCAGTTTTCTTTTCGGCGGCCAATGGCTGATTTCTAGGGAAAATGGTGGCACGCCACCGGCTGACCTCGATTTTTCTAATCAGGCAGAATATTAAGGAATTAAGTTATATGATAAAGCAATGAGACGTATGCAGGGAACAAATTGTTCTACAACTAATCCAACTTGCCCATTACGTGATTTACAGTCCCTCTACATTATTCCGTGCATGTCTTTCACTTTTCATCAACTCCATGGCGATGCTCCCGCAACCCTACAAACTAATTCGTTTTTCGTTTTTCTGTTTGGTTTACACATCATCTTCGTAAGTCAAGAAATATTATTTTTATATTTACTCCATCTGTGAGGTCTGATTTCAGTCCATTAACCGCTTGACATATCGTTTTGAATACCCTACCTGAGTCAGCTCAAGAATGTCCCTCGTTTGGTACTTTCAAGAGAATTTTAAGAAATGTTTTAATATTTTGATGATTTATGTTTATTAAGTTTATTTTTCTTTTGCTTTTTATCTTTATTCTTCTTTGTATCTTTTTATTATTCTTTTTTTATTATTGTTAAAGGGACGGGTGACTCTGGGCAGGGAATTCTTGTTGTGAGGTGTGTTTGAATTGCGCTCATCATTTCTTGTGGCTTTATTTCACATATGTAATTTGAATTAAATTTAATTCATGTGGTAGTCCATGTGGAACATATTTATTGATTGATTGATTGCTTGGTAGTCCCCTGCCTAGTTTGCGATTTGGGGATTTTTTTTCAATCATTGTAATTTTTTCTCTTTTGCCAAGCTTCTTAAAAGTATGGATATATCATGTTGAAAAAATTTTTGCGTATTTTTTTTCAATTTTGTTTCTCCCTTGTTTTTTCCTGGCCATAGAGCTTTACGGGGGTGATTATGTTGAAGTGTCTTTTGTTGAATATCTGCATATATACGTTACATTTCAGAATTTCTGAAGTTTGAATTTTACACTTTATGCATTTTGGAAGTGGTCGGGTGGGAATTTTTCTGGGAGGAGGGAATACGCGGACCCCCATCTTTAGAATTCTAACCCTCCAAATTCATGTGTTACTGCTTATGCTTTATGAATCTACTGCTCAGTAGGGGCCTCCTCTGAGGCCACTCAGCGTGTCCTAGGTGGCGACAGGAGAACGCCCTATAGACCTTGTCCCTGGGGTTCCATAATAGAAACTGGGGCACCCTCGTCCGGGGCCATAAATACAGGTGGAGGAGGAAGAAGGCTCCTTAAGTGTACACTCAAAAGGGCCAACCGGCATTTACACACGTCCCTTGAGTTACAAACCTTCTCCAAGTAATGTGTTATACTCCATAGTGTGGAAGAACACCATCGTGGGAAGATCCTTTATAGAAAAACAACTGCGTCAGGGTATAAGATCCAGATTCATGGACAACAGCCTGTGCAAAGGGCTGCCTCGATCCTTTCGGGGTACTTGCAGGACGGGGGACCTTGCGTTCACCTTTATTCCTACTTAAGGAGTGGCGTCCTTCGAGAAAATTATAGACTAGTAAATGACACACTACTCACATGGGATTCTGACGAATCGATAATTCTTCTGGGCTTGGTCTGTTTTGATGGTGTTTCGGGCTGAAAAACTTCAACCTAGCTGATTAATCTACTATGGGTTGCCTCCCCGTAGTAGCATAATATTTGTAAGCATGAATAAGTAATAAGTCGGAGGTAATAGCCTTGTGACTTTCTGTGCAGGACTTTGACTCTTGTTGATAAAAGAACACTGCCAAGTGCTGAAAACCATGTTGTGACCAAGATCATCCCAGTATTGCACAAAGCCTCCATTCATACTGGAGGTTCCAGGGACTTCTTGCTATCTGGTTCTAAGCCGGCTTAAGGGCTTCGGTGTATACTTGAGAAGGTATGTTGTTCCCCGTCCTGCACTGGTATCCGGCATCATTACTTTTCCCGATGCCAAGATACTTTCAATGATTTAAAGAACAAGAAAATTGGAACTTGGAATGTTACGACGTTACAAAATAACTCCCGTGTCAACATTCTGATTGACAAATTCAGGGGTAGGAAGTATGAATACTAATCGCTCATTTTATGACTAAAAAGTTCAGGCTGTCAGTTATAGTAGCATATGCCCCCGTTGAATCGACTGACGGAGATACTAGTGTGAAAGCAAAAGGAATGCAAAGAAAGTGGAGAAAGCATTAAAATATGAACTAAGGAGGGGTGAAGTGGAGGTCATGGTTAAAATTGCCGAGAATTTGGAAGATACAGCTAAACGGCATAATAGTAAAATATTGTACTGGCATGTCAATAGATTGAGAGGGAGTAGTCAAACCAGACTTGTCCCAGTTAAAGGTAGGAATGGTGCCACAATTAGTGATAAGGAAAGAGTTATAGAGAGATGGGCAGAACATTTTGAGAATATGCTAAACCGAGATAGAGTTGCAGGAAAAGATATAGAGGAAAATAAAAAAGTTTGTTATAACTTGGATGTAAAGGATGATTAATTTTGAGATGAAGAATTTGAAACAGTACTAATAGGATCAAAAAATAATAAGGCCCCGCGTGCTGATAAGTGTGGTAAATAAGTTTCTTAAATATGGTGGCTATGAAGTTAGAAATATGTTACTAAATAATTTTTTCGAAACGGGAAGTACCTAGCAATTTTAGGAAAATACTAATTAAGCAACTGTGTAAGAAAGGTGATAAGAGTGAGTATGATAATTCTAGAGGCATTAGCCTGATTTCTGTAGGTAGCAAATTACTTAGTAATATGCTACTTTTCAGACTAAGAGATGCTGTAGTTATGAGAAATGCCTCAGTTATCAATTATCAAACACCTTTGGTCCTCAGTTTTCTAGATTAAGGGCAAGTGTTCAATTCTGTTGATAGTAAAGCTTTAGCACATCTCTTATTCTTGTATGGTATACCAGACAAATACATTAAAAGGATTAGTGTTATGTACGAGAATGAGGCTAGCAGATGGTTTCATATTAAACCAGGAGTTAAGCAGAATTGTATTCTATCCCCCTTTATATGGATCATTTTAATGGTCTTTGTCTTGAGAAGCTCAGGAAAGACAATGGGAGACCATGGAATCATATGGGGAAGAAATATTTTCTTGGACCTAAACTATGCTGATGATTTAAGCATCCTAGATGAAACTATAAGCAAAATGAATAAATTTTTAGAAGTTTTGCGAGTTCAGGGAGCTAGAATAGGTTTTGAAAGTTAATATTAAGAAGACTAAGGCATTAAGGCTAGGAATAAGTGAAGATGAAAAGGTCACGTGTGGTAAAAAAAGATTGATCAGGTGGTCAGCTTCACTTACCTTGGTAACATTATTAGTAAAGATGGTGGGAGCAGTGAAATTGTTAAAAGTAGAATAGCCAAGGCTCAGGGAGTTTTTCACATTTAAAAAAAGTTTAGAAGAATAGGAAGATAAATCTGCAAACCAAGATTATATTATTAGAAGCTACAGTGATGACAGTGGTCAAATATGGCTCTAAAGCATGGGCACTCCGAAAAGCGGATGAAGATTTGCTAGACATTTTCCATAATAATTGCCTACAGATTGTTCTGTGTATCCTCTGACTAACCGTTTTTCAAACAGTAGGCTGTACGGAAAGTGTATTTCAATCCCGCTTTCTAGGGCTATAATGAAAGAAAGGTTGAGATGGCTAGGGCACGTTCTGCGGATGAAGGATGATAGATTGCCAAGGATTGTCCTTTTTGGCCAACCGTCTAGGGCTAAACGGAAAGCAGGTCGTCCTTGGTTGGGGTGGGAGGATGTCATAAAGAAAGATTTAAAGGAAATGGGAACTTCCTGGGAGGGTGTAAAGAAGAGGGCTTTAAATAGATTGGGATAGAGGAAAAGCGTGCGTAGCTCTGTTGGCCTCAGGCAGCTTGGTGCTGCGGTGAGTTGTTAGTAGTAGTTTTTGTTGTGAATTTATTAGTTCAATAAATTGATTGATTGATTAATTGATTTAAATCTGTTCGAAACACTCAGAGTGACATTTCGGTCACTTAACAAGCGCTACATATGTACGCACTGCTAAAGACACGTACTAGTAAATAACACACGTAAATTCAAGGAAAACCCGACACAAGTAACAAAACTCAAAGATCCTTAGGATCACGTGTATTTTTTCAGACTTTTTGGTCTTTTGCTTCTCAATAAACGGTAGCGTTTGCTTCCCTGCCGTGTTTGTGTTTTCATTATACCTGTGTTTATGCTTAATAAAACCCAGTAATCACAGTGTCATACCTATCAACCGAGTATGTGACAGAATAGAGAAGCAGCTTTTGTTCTTTCTATACAGCAGAACACAAAGTAAGTTCGGACTCAGTTCGTTTGGGAAAAAAGGAGGAAAACAATATGCAACTACTTCTTGCAAATACCCTGTAGCACATACATTATAAACAGTTTGAAGGCCTAAATAAAGGACAAAATTTAAACGACGGATGCCTCAATAGATGTAAATTTAAATTGATTCAGCTTTCTATGTCCAATGTAACAGGAAGGGGTTTCTTAACTAGTTGAGGATTTGGTTGAAATCGCACGAAGTTTTAATCTTATTCCTCTCTTCTTCCCGAAATTCAAGTGAATATTATGAAACAGACACGGTAAAATGCGAAGTTTGTTAACTTTGCATTTTGGACCAATTCAAGCTAAGAAAGTAAAATAAAGTAAAATCTGTTTCTGACCTTAAATAAGATATTCGCGTGTCAAATTTGCTTTTTTTGCATTGGCTTGACATATTTTATTTGTATTTTCTTTCGCCAAAGTTGAATAGAGGACATCAAAATAAAATAAGCAAACACGAAGTTGGTTGCGAATGTTCAAGAATGCACTTTCAACTCAAGGCTTCTTAAAAATATTCTCAACTTAAAATTGTCGATTTGAGCTAAAGGTTCCATCTATATTTAAAAAAAAAATAAGGATTGAAGGCATTTTTCCATCATTTTTTAACATGCAAATTCAAAATAAATTAAAACTGTTTTGTTTTTTTCTATGTTATTTGAGATTCAAGGAGTTCAAATCTTTTGTTAGTACAGGACACTGTGAGGTCGTTTTATGAAGAAAGAAAAACTTTACGGAAAAGCACACTTTCTAATCTCTAAATCCTAAATAGTTTGGCACTTCGCGACATACTGAGTCGCTTGAAAGACGAAAACTTATAGTCCTAAATCCAAGATTTAAAATTTTATCTGTACACATAAAGTGTTTTGATTTAGTTCAACACTCCCTTCAACATTCTCGGAAAGGCTCACCTGAATGCCCTTCGTCTTTTTGGAAAGTAAAGTTCAAATATGCACACCTTTATCGATAACATATACAACATGAAAAAGATGAACGGATTGCCTAACTTATAGCCCTTGCCCTGAGGACTGCGGGCAGGGCCGTCACGTATGGCGGGGATGGGGGACACCCTCCAATGTTTTTAGTCACTCGGTAAAAAAAGAAGTCGGTAAAATCGTGGCGCTTCTCCCCACGATTTTTCTGACGCCGCTAAAATTCTTTGTTCGGTTAAATAAAGACCATGAATAAACTGACATGTCATCTACAGAAATTTTGAACTTGGTCGGTAAACACAGCAGTTTTACCGAATCCTGCCGTAATTTGACAGATGGTGCCACAATTTTCCATTTGGTTAAATAAACAGTATTAAAATAGTGACATGATATGTACCGAAATCGGAATCTCGGTTGATAAATGCAGCGGTTTTACCGACTCGTGCAGTGATTTTATGTATTGTATCCGAAACGGACATTATGCTATTCTTTTTTTACAAAAAAAAAACAGTTGGTAAAAATGACCCACCAGTCAGTAAAACCTCTTCTCCCCTCCCCAAACATTTTGGCTAGTAACGAGCCTGACTGCAAGGAGGTTGACATCCCAAAAGATATAATTACTGGATCTTTCAACAATGCCGAGCAAAATAGCTCTCTTAAAATTTTGATCGGATGTGTTTTGGGAAATGATGGGTTTGTTGGGGGGGGGGGGGCTGGTTGCCCTTCATTCACTTTTGACTCCTAAAAAGGGTGCTACAGCTTCCGTCTTCCGATAAAATGAGCCCCGTCCGAAGTTTATGCAACCACCCGCTTCATTAAAATTTTATATGCCCCGGGACATAATTTACAACCCCTGCCCCAGACCCTGGGGTGTTGTTTCCACCCTAAAGGTATTGCTATATGCTCCCTGTACTATTGTTAACACAATGACTATCTCCCAATTTCGATCAAATGTGTTTGGGAAAAGAGGGTCTTGGAGGGAGGGGGAAATTTGCCCTCTGTCACTTTTCACTCTTAAAAGAGAACTAGAACTTTATATTTCCAGTCAAATGAGTCTCCTTTAAAGTTTATACGACCACGCCTTCCATAAAAACCTTATATGCCCCCGGGCCATAGATTGAAACCTTTGCCCAAGACATTGAGGGCTTTTGTGGAAAGTAGGACATGAGGGGGGGGGTCTAGTTTCTCTCTGATTACTTTGACTCTTAAAAAGGGGACTAGAACTTCTGATTTCCAATCCAATGAGCCCTCTCCGATGTTTTATGACCACTATTTTCATAAGAACCATATACGCTCCCCGGGACAAATCTTAAAACCCTTGCCCTGAGGTTTCTGGGGGGAAGGAGGTTGTCATCCTCAAAGGCATAGTTACTGGACCTTTCAAATACTCTGAACATAATGGCTATTTCAAAATTTTGATTGGATGTGTTTATGGAAACGATGGGGGTAGGAGAGGACTAGTTGCCCTCCAATCACTTTTGAATCTTTAAAGGGAACTAGAACCTTACATTTCCAATCAAATGAGCCTCCTCTAAAGTTTATACGACCACCCCTTACATAAAAACCTTATATGCCCCAAGGGCATAACTTACGACCCTTGCCTCCATACTATAGGATGGTTGTGTCAACCCTTGTTATGTGATCTTTGGACTATTTTTTTTTTAACAAAGTGTCAATCTCAGAATTTATATCGGATGAAATTGGGGAAAAGAGGACGTGGGGCGGAGAGGGGAGGGGGGGGCTAGTTGTCCTCCGATCACTTTTACTCTTAAAAAGGGCAATAGAGCTTCTGATTTCCAATCAAATGAGCCCCCTCCGAAATTTTCACGACCACCCCTTCCATGAAACCATATGAGCTCCTGGGGCATAACTTACATTCCTTGCTCTTAGGGCTTGGGTGGGGGGGGGGTCATCACCAAAGACATAGTTACTGGATCTTTCAACTATGCTAAACAAAATGGATATCTCAAAATTGGATTGGATGTGTTTGGCGAAATGATGGGAGTGGAGGAAGGCTGATTGCCCTCCAATCACTTTTGGCTATTACTTTCAATTCCCTTCGGCACTATAACTTTCAATTTCTAATCGAATGAGCCCCTTTAACAGTTTCTACGACAACTCCTTCTATACGAAGTGCCCTGGTCTAAAAAAATATGAATAAATAATTCATTGTGCCCACATCGTTCTTTATTTAGGCAGGACTATTGCACTGCCTATGATAGCTAGGCAGGTCTGTTTTTTCAGAAAATTGGCTTGAAACTTATGGGGTAGGTACTTTGGCCCAATGGGACTTGGAATAGAGAATGATTGTTTCAGTAAAGTTACACGCCTGATCTGACCTTGTAGTGATGGTGTTCGGACCGAAACTTGTGGCGTGAGAACCTAACGCCAAGGGGACAACACAAATATCCTAAAGCGTATAAAAATTACAAGCCCACTCTCCCTTCCTCACAAAATTATCCCGTTTTCTTGAAATAATCACCGTGTTACTACACTCAAGGAAACTCTGAACGAAAAAAATTAGGCCACTGGTTTTTGCGGAAAAGATGCTAGCAGGCTTTCGAGTTTGTCATGTATTCTAAAAAACAATAAAAATACATCATGCACACTAAAAAATGTTTGGTCTCAAAGAAGCAGTTTGACAATTTTCAAATAAAGTTGTATTTTACTTTAAACAAACAAAAAATGGGCTAAAATTTATACAAGGCAGAAAATTAGAAATAACAAATCTTAAAGATTTTTTGGGAAAAAGTTAAACGGTAAAAAATAAGTATTTTGAAAATCAATTTACTTCATAGGAGTTCAGGACTGCTACAAAAGTACTATAATGTCCCCTCCCCCTTTATTCACCATCACCACGAATTGTATGGGGGAAAGAACCGGATCATGGTCAATGAGAAAATTTGAAAATTGCTTTTGGTCTTGGGTGTAACGTATTCTATCTTCGGAGTCAAGAGTCAAATTCAATTATTTAATGGAGACCCAACACCTATAAATAAAGTGCATAAGCATAAGCAAACAACACAAAAGCAAAGCAATCAAATCAATATGTTTCATCTTCTTTCTCATGTAGAAATGGCTTCCATCACTGCCAGACTGGACGGAGATGGATATCAACGTGACGATCAATGCTCAGGTTCATACGCGCAGGTGGTGTGGAAAGTCTACCTGAGCGAGTGACTCTTCCTGCATCTGGCGGGGCTTCAGCGTTGGTCACAGGGGGTATGACTGTATCAGTAGTTGACTGACATCGTAGACTTAATGCTCTTTCCTCCTCCCCCCTGATGTTTGGCCTTTCGGCTACAGTGAAATCATCATCTTCGACTACGGACGGGGTTTCTTCGTCAGTACTGCTGTTCAATTCGGCACTGGATCAATCTGCGACAGGCGTCGTACTAGCTCCAACTGTCGCTGTTCCATCCGTGTAAGTATGTAGTTCGGGGCACTGGGTAACACGGCCTGCATGTAATGGGTGGTTTGGTATAGGCACCGGCTCGGCTATAACTGGTTCTGATCTGTGACGTAGGTGGTGCCTGTTTCCCCGAAGAGTACTGTCGTCTTGCAGACGCACCAGGTAAGAGCGGTCTTGTTGTCTCAACTTTTTCTCGACTTCACCCTTGTGCAATCTACTATTCTTGTCAAATTTCACCCATATTTTCTCTCCTATGCTCAATTCTTTCAGCTCTTTGGCGGTCTTGTTTTAAGCTCTCTGCTGTCTAGACTGAGCTTTCTCTCTAGCTTTCTCGAAAACTGGGTTCACAATTATTTTTGGCTGCAGATGGGATGGCAGCGCTGGGACGATCGACCGGGTTTTCCTGCTCATGAGCAGCTGAACCGGTGTATATGCTCCATCAACTGGGGTGTTTCGGTATTCCAGCAATGCAATGTATGGATCTGTTTGGCTTTCTGTCGCTTTCGTCATGATCCGTTTTGCCGTCTAGACCGCCTTCTCACTCATCTCATTGGACTGCGGGTATCGGGGACTTGATGTGACATGGTTGATATCCCAGGATGCTGCAAACATTTGAAACTGCTCCGAGCTGAATTGTGGCCCATTGTCTGAAATAATCTTCTCTGGTATACTATATCTGGTGAAATTCATTTTTAATTTCGAGATCACTTGCTGTGAGTTTGAAATGGCAAGTTTATCCACCTCGAAAAATCTACTATAATAGTCTACGGTGATTAGGTATTCCATACCACTTAATGTAAAGATGTCCAGGCCCACGTGTTGGAATGGATACTGGGGGACCTCTGAGGATATCAATGGCTCTTTCTGTTGATCCATTTGATGCATGGCGCATATTTCGCAACCAGATACTAGTTGCGTGATATCTTTCGTGATGTTAGGCCAAAATACAGAGCTACGAGCTCTTTCTTTTGTTTTCACAATGCCAACGTGTGACGAATGAAGCTGTCGCGGTATGTCTCCACGGAGTGCCTTAGGCACAACAATGCGTTCGCCTTTCAGTATGATACCATCGTTGGTAACCAGCTCGTCTCTGTAGTTCCAGAATGGAAGAACGATAGATGGTACATCTCTTCGGTCGTTAGGCCAGCCAGATTCGACGATGTCTGACAGTGTTTTCAGCTCAACATCTCTTAGGGTTTCCTCACGGACTTGCTCTAGTTTGTTTTTGCTTACTGGAATATCTCTAAAGAATGCATGGATGGCTACTTCTCCTTCAATTTGAATTTCTGGGTCTTGGTCAGGTAAGTGCATTCGTGATAAGGCATCAGCTACCGGGATTTCTTTGCCGGGACGATACTGGAATGACAGTTCATACTGCTGGAGCACTAGCATCATTCTTTGCAATCGGGATGGTGCCCTATTTTTTGGTTTGGACAATATCGCCTCTAAAGGTTTGTGATCCGTTGTCACAGTGAACTTTCTACCACAAATATATTGATGGAAATGCGTGCAGGCAAACACGACTCCCAGAAGCTCCTTCTCAATTTGTGAGTACCGTTTTTCTGTGTCACTAAGAGATATAGAAGCAAAGGCTACTGTGGCGTGATCCGCAACCAGTTGAGCACCTAGCCCGTGTTGTGATGCGTCTGTTATCACTTCCACCTGGGCACTTTTGGTATCAAAATAGGCGAGGTTGCTGCAAATGGCTTCTTGGATTTTGACTCGGGCATCGTTGTGTACTACTTTCCACTTGAACTCCTTTGCTATGGCCAGGTCCCTAAGTGGCTGGTTTAGGGTAGAGAGGCAGGGAATGTACCTTGACAAATAGTTGTACATCCCTAGAAGAGTCTGCAATTCATCTTTGTTCTTGGGGGCTGGAATTTCTTTCATTGCCCGAATTTTGTTAGGGTCTGGTTCCATACCTCCCTTTGTCAGTATATGTCCAAAGTAGGGAATGGCTACGGCATCGAAAAGGCATTTCTCTTTATTAAACTTGATGCCTTTTTCACGAGCCCTCTGCATAACTGTCCTTAGTTTCCTATCATGATCTGTTGTACTTTCAGCCATTCCAGCAACATCATCTACAATCAGACCAATGTCAATACCTTCGAACGCCTCTTCCATTCGTTTTTGGTACTCATCCTGGGCTGATATGAGCCCAAAAGGATATCTCTTGAAGTGGTATCTTCCGAATTTTGTGCTGAATGTAGTGAGGTCAGCAGATTCCTCGTCTAAAACCATTGACCAGTAACCATTTCTAGCGTCGGTTCTGAAAAATCTTTCTGCTCCAGCACATCTCACTGCTACATCATCAAAACTAGGAATAGGGTGGTAAGGACGCTTGATACATTTGTTTAAGTCCACTGGATCTAGACAAATTCGGAATTTTCCGTCTGATTTCTTTACAAGGACAATCGAATTCACCCAGTCTGTCGGTTTTTTTACCTTCTCTATGATGCCAATATTTTCTAATCTGTCTAGTTCTTCTTTTAGCTTCGGCTGAAGGGCATACGGAACTCTTTTTGGTGGCTGGACTGTCGGAACAGATCCTTCCTTCAGGTAAATGTGACATTTTCCGGGCAACATCCCAATACCTTGGAAGACATCATCATATTCCTCGAGGATCTGTCGTACTTCCGGTCTGGTTGAAACCGTGGCTGGGTCTTCAGTCATGCTACATGACATGCTAAGCACAAACTTGATTAAGTTCATCTGTTCGCTCGTTTGTCTACTAAGGATTGGTCCTTTGTGGGTTTCAACAACATGAAACACATGAACCTGCGGTTCTCAGTCCTTATACTGAATCACAATCTGTGCAATTCCAAGTACTTCAAGGCTGCATCCACTGTAGCTTGTCAGGATATCTTTGTTGGGAAGCAAGGTAGGTCTTGGTTTTAGGGATCTAAATTCACTTGCTGGGAGAGCGTTTGCATCAGCCGCCCCTGTATCAATTTTGAAGGTTATTTCTCGTCGGTATTCAGGTAGGTTAACTTTAATCATTGGCTTTTGGACTGAATCAGTTCTGTTGTCAACAGACTCAATGAAGTATTCATTGTTTCCTTCGTTCTCAGCTGGTAGGGCTTCAATTTTGTTGACAGACCTGCTTTTGCAAACCTTTGCAAAATGATTTGGCTTCCGACACTTGGAACAGATCTTCCCTTTTGCAGGGCATTTGTGTTTGCGGGAGTACTGGTTCCCACAGAAGTAACAGTTTGGCGTCATTGTCTTTGGCAACACTTTTTGTTTGCGTATGGCTTCCACTTCTTGCTTTACAGCACTAGTACTTTGTTCATTTCTCATCTGTGTATGGGTCTCCACAACTGTTTCAATTGCATGGCTAATATCAATAGCTTTTGCCAGTGTAAGCATTCCACCTTCACTCAATAGTCTTTCTCTTATCCGGTCACTCTGTACTCCAAACACCAGTCTGTCTCTCACTATTTCATCTGAACTATCTCCGAAACTACAATCGAGGGCCAGTAACTTCAGAGATGTTACATATGATTCAATTGTCTCTCCTTCTTTCTGATTTCGTTTGTGGAGAACGAATCGGGAAAATATGGGATTGGAACTGGGTTCAACATGCTCACTGAATTTTCTCAGATATACATCCACTTTATTTTTGTCTACTTCTGGAATCTGGAATGTGTTGAAAATATCTCGTCCTTTTTCTCCAACCCATATCAGCAAGTAGGAGCACTTCACAGCGTCGGCTTTTCCGGACAAGGGTCCTGTGAACATCAGTTCAGCATGCTGGCAAAATCGCTTCCACGAGGCTTTGAGATTGGCTGACGACCAATCAATTGTTGGATAGGGTGTGCTGTCCATTCTGACACCATGTAACGTATTCTATCTTCGGAGTCAAGAGTCGAATTCAATTATTTAATGGAGACCCAACACCTATAATTAAAGTGCATAAGCATAAATAAACAACACAAAAGCAAAGCAAGCAAAGCAATCAAATCAATATGTTTCATTGGGTGACTTAAAACTCAAAAATAATAAAATGAGAACTTGGTGCTGATGGGATAGACAAAATTGAAACTGAGGATTCTAAACATAGGGATAGAAAAAAAAACCAAGGTCAGACATACGCTATTTTTCTTTATTTACTCAATTCTAAAAATTAAGCGTGAATACGAGTTAGTAGTAAAATCTCACCATAGAATTTTACAAAATGTGGTCTAATGGTTCTCTGTGCCTATGATTCTGTCCTACAACTGTATTTTTTTACAAAAAAAAGCAGTAGTTTCCAAGTTTTCTGTCAACGGTTTCGAATTTTTTTTACGCTGAGCTGTTTAAAAGCAAATATTTAAAAAATAATCATTTTTTGCCACAGATGATATTTGGAAAAAATAGGGACTTACTGCTAGTAATTTCAGTCACCGTCCAGCTTATAAGCATCCTGCCTAGTGATTGACCATCACGGAGAGTTTTTTGGTGAGCCTTCTGCCGAAATTGAATGCAGTAAAAGCAAGATTGGCTTCTTAAGTCATATCCGTTGGGTCCGTCTTCTTGAATAAATTTGATTTACAAAAATGTCCTTCGAGAAAGTAATCGAAGGTGGGAGAAAACAGTTTTCTAGCCAGTATCTTTTCTGAAGATAGCGAATGGGGCTCTAGGTATGGTGGGAATATTATGATGGAAACTTCAAAACTGCCAAATTATTTTTTATAAAGGAAAAAAAAGATTATAGGCAAGTCCCAACTAAAAATACTAAATCCAAGGAGAGCCAATAGTCCATTGAATATATTTATATAGTCCGTTAAGCCGATAGTCCGAGGCTATATTATTGTTTATTATTTTTAGTTTGGGGGTAGCCTGACACTATCTTATTGTTTATGACTATTGCTTTGGAAGAAGTAAGCCTTGGTGGTCTTAGCCAGTTTTGTGTGTCTGGCAGTAATAATGATACTTTTTTTTCTCTGCTTAAATGAATATACAGGGCCAAATTGGTATGGAAAGTTTTGCATTTTTGCTGCGTCTTTCAGTCGTAAGCCCTTTTGCGAGAGAAAAAAAAAAGAGAACTTTGTGACCAAAGGGTAGGATGTGTAGAATGAACCAATTTACAAATTACTTACGGGCGGAAAAATTAACTGTGAACTTAAAAGGCAGAAGATGATATTTGGATTCATTTGATATGGGATACGATAATTTCAATGAGATATTTTAAAAATACCTCTTCCAAAAATGTACATTGCAATCAGTGTTTTTCTGTAATTTGCAATTGCACGGCAATTAGTAGTCTGGGTCATTTCTGACAATTTCTGTCTGCTGTCATCTAACTTTTCTTTTTAATTATTAAATAGATAGCAATAGCATCTTAAGAGCACCAGATCCCTAAGAAATTAGCATTAATATTTAAAACATTCTTCTTTAGCCTCACATAAGAACATGGTAATTTTATCAGTGCTTGACATTTGAATTAAAGTTTGGTCATCAGATCTTCTCTACTTATTTTATTGGGCTTGCAGTTTTTGTCAAGATGTCAGTTGTCAATCATTTTACACTTGTTTACCAAAAAGTGTCTCAATAAATATGTTAGGCTAGTGCTAGGCCATAGAAGACAAAGTCTGCAAAATTTTGCCATTTATCCAGAGTCACAGTAAATGGTAAAATTTTCGGTAAATATCTACCAAATCATATTATTGACTTACACATAAAGTGAATATACCACTTGATGCCTTTTTTTTAAGCCAATTACAAATAGGCCTATAATATTCATTTCTATTGGAAATTTCAGCCCCCCCCATATATATGCAAATTCAGGGTATTTATTTCTACCTTCGGGGGGGGGGGGGTAAAGTTTAAAATTACCTGCCATTTACATCAGACACTAAATCTGCCCCCCCCCCTAATTTAGAAATATATGCCCTGGAGTGGCATATATAGGGGAGGGGGGCTGAAATTCATTTATGATAGATATGATTATTATGTTTGTAATCAGCATAAATAAAGGCATCAGGTGGTATATTCCTTTATGCATAAGTCAATAATATGATTTGGTAGATATTTACCAAATTTTCAATGTCAGATCAATTTGATAGCCTAAAAGATGAACATAGACTAGCCAGTACTTAGCCTATCGTGAAATTCTAGTTTAGGAGCTGCTTGGTATCTTGAAAAGTGGCTGAATTAGGAAAATGAAACTTTCAGGGATAGACTATCCATTAGTTTTTTGTACAATTCTAGATTAGGAACTTTTAGCTTTCTTTGAAAAGATTGGGCTAGGAAAATGAAACTTTCAGGGATAGATGGCCTATACAGTATAATGTATAGGTAAAATTCAAGGGTAAATTTCTACCAAATCATATTAGGCCTATTGAGTTAGGAATAAAGTGAATACACCATTCACTGCCTTTTTTTATGCTGATTACGAATATAATAATCATTTCTATTGAAAAGGAATTTCAGCCCCCCCCCCTATATATGCCAATTCAGGGTTAGGTTAGGCTGTAGAAATATATACCCTGAATTGGCATATATAAGGGGGGGGGGGCTGAATTCATTTCCCATAGAAATTATTACTATATTAATAATCAGCATAAAAAAAGGCATCTAGTGGTATATGCACTTTATGCATAAGTCAATAATATGATTTGGTAGATATTTACCAAATTTTCAATGCTCAGATCAATTTGATAGCCTAAAAGATGAACATAGACTAGCCAGTACTTAGCCTATTGTGAAATTCTAGTTCAGGAGCTGCTTGGTATCTTGAAAAGTGGCTGAATTAGGAAAATGAAACTTTCAGGGATAGACTAGCCATTAGTTTTTTGTACAATTCTAGATTAGGAACTTTTAGCTTTCTTTGAAAAGATTGGGCTAGGAAAATGAAACTTTCAGGGATAGATAGGCTATACAGTATAATGTATAGGTAAAATTCAAGGGTAAATTTCTACCAAATCATATTATTGAGTTAGGAATAAAGTGAATACACCATTTGATGCCTTTTTTATGCTGATTATGAATATAATAATCATTTCTATTGGAAATGAATTTCGGCCCCCCCCCCTGTATATGCCAATTCAGGGTTACATTAGGTTGTAGAAATATATACCCTGAATTGGCTTATATAGGGGGGGGGGGGCTAAAATTCATTTACGATAGAAATGATTAATATATTCTTAAACAGCATAAAAAAAGGCAACGAGTGGTATATTCACTTTATGCATAAGTCAATAATATGATTTGGTAGAAATTTACCAATTCAAGTTTTGTTACTTCATTTTTCTAACCTAACCCCTCTCCAAGATAGCAAAAATTAGGGTAGCATTCTACTTTAGCTACTTTGAGCTATCCTAGAGAGGGGTTAATTTAGGAGAGTGAAGTTTTGAGGGATGAGTCTACAGGATAAAGTATGCCCTGGGAAGGTGTTTAAAAGTCCCCACATCAACTTCTTCACCCTCTAGGGGATCCTGAAATTTGCCTACATGATGGGTCTATACCTATTGAAATTTTGACAAAACAAAATTTTACCTTAATTTTGAGTTATCAGTTTCTTTTTCTCTGGCTTTAGTTCTGAAAATGCAATTCCAGTAATTTGAGTAGAATTTGAAGTCATATCAATGTTGTTTTTTTTTTCAAAATTTAGGATATGTATTTGCATATCTTTAAAACCTTATAAATTGGGATTGAGCAAAGTTGTGAAGCTGAAAACAATTTTTTTGTACTTCCTTCTTCTTCTATTTAACATCAAGCGGGCTTTTCAGTAAAACTATTTAGCCCTTTTCCTTTTGCTTCACTCTGTGGGCTACAGAGCTACTGGCTTGATTGCCTCATATTTATTATATATATTCAGATATCTTTCAGCAGATCTTTCGACTCTAGGAGTTCAAATATAAGATGATAGATGTTGATTCCTATGCTCTGTGTGCAGGTATAGTTGGCTAGGCTCTTGGCTGATAGTGGGATTTTGTGGTGTTTGAAGTATTTTAACAGTTTAGAAAGCAAGGTATGTTGTGCAGACATCAGCATATTACATTCAAATAGGCAATGGTCAATTGTTTCATTATTCATATTACAATGCCTGCAAAGAGGGGACAGGGGAATTGAACCACTTGAATTAGAAATCTTATATGAGAATGCAAGGAAATTTAGTCCATTTGTTCCAGAACGAATTCTATGATAAATTTTAGAAAGATACTTATTGGGAAAGGGAGAAAGGATAGGATTGATCTTATTAAAATTAATATCTGATAGCCTCCATTGGTAAATATCTCTAATTGGGATTGGTCTCCCACTTGGCTGGTCAATATGTATAGTATTTTTTGCTATTTCATCAACCTGATGATTACCACTTATGCCAGAGTGGCTAGGAATGTACTGAAAGTAAGTTTTTACGCCACTAGAAGCAAGATTATCAATAATACTGAGACAATGTTAAGTGTCAATGTCCAACTTATATTGAGGAGCTGAGGCCAGCAACTCAAGGCTTGATAAAGAGTCGGAATAGATGATAATGTTATTCGAATTTTCAATCAAAGATTGGTTTTGCTTAAGGTGTTCTAATGCCATGATTATGGCATTTAACTCAGCAGACATTATAGATAAATTATTAAATAATCTCTCGCCCATTGCAATTTTCAGGTGAGGAAGGAAAACACCACTTGCAACCTTCTCATTCATTTTTGACCCATCAAAAAATATTTGGAAGTGATTATTATAGGTAATTTTATTAAGTTCTGCAGATTTTTTCTGGACAAAAGCAATGGGGGTTCAATCTTTATTCCATTTTGAAAATTCATTATTTATTATGGGAAATGACCAATTCCATGGAATGGATTGGGGGAAAGTAGGTGCAATAGACTTTGCTGGTACAGGGAACTTCTTTTGAATATTGGCATACTCATCTGCAATACCTCTATACATGGCTGGATTTCTTAACCAATTATGTAATGTGTGTGAGCTATTTGATTCAATTTTTGTAAGATGTTTTATCAAGAGAAAGCTACGTCTCTCCCTTATTGTTGTTAATCCCCTCTCAATAAGCAGAAACTTGGTGCTTGTGGGTTTCCTAAGACCAAATATGAGACGTCATATATCATTTTGTGTTGTTTCAATTTTTTGCATCTGGGTCTTTGCACATGCACCATAGACAATGAGCCCATAGTCAATATGGGGTCTTATATGTGATTTATAAAACTGGAGTAAGGTTTTCTCTTTACAACCCCAGGGTGTGGAAAGAAGTCTTTTTAGTATATTTGCTTTTCTATAACATTTTTTTATTGTGTTTGAAATGTGGAGGTGGAAATTAAGTTTTTGGTAAAGCATGAGACCTAGGTAATTAATATTATTATCTTCTGGAATAGTTGTTTTATTTAGAGTTAGTTTTGCATTAACATGGTTTTGCTTCCTGTGAAATTGGATTATTTTTGACTTGGTGGGTGCAATGGGTAAATCTGAATGTTGAGAGAATTTTTCAAACTGGAAAAGTGACTTTTGCAGATTTGACTGAGCTATCTGAAAGGTGTTGTCAGATGACCATAGCACCGGATCATCAGCATATTGTAGATTCGTGTGGTGTAGGCTCATGACCCAGATATATAGGGCAAATAGGCGGCAACTGAGGACTGCTCCCTGAGGTTGGCCTTTGGATATTGTCTTTTGGGGTGAAGAGGCTTAACCAACACAAACAATGAAACTTCGCACTTATATGAAGGATTTAATAAAGGATAATAGCTTAGGAGGTACTCCAATGTTTGCAAGTTTATTTAAAAGGATTTGGTGGTTCACATTGTCATATGCTCCTTCAAAATCTAGGAAAGCTGCCACTAGGATATTATTATTTGAGAAAGATTCATTTATTGCATTTGTTAGCAAAATGAAAGCATCTGTTGAGGAGTGGTATTTCCTGAATCCAGTTTGAGTGTGTGGGATCATATTATTTTTCTCAACAAACCAGAGGAGTCTGTGATAAATCATTTTCTCCATTATTTTCCCCATCACAGGTGTAATCATTATGGGCCTATAAGACTCAGGGTTATCTTTTGGTTTATTTTTGTTTAGGATTGGAAGGAGGGACGAACATTTCCATATATTGGGGAACCTAGAAGATGCCCAAGCGTGATCATAACAATTTAGCAGTTCTTGTTTGTATGAAGGTGTGAGATTCTTTATCCATGTGGGGTATATATTGTCATAGCTGCTGCTAGTTTTGTACCTAATATGATGCATTCCATTATTCAATTTCTGGCTTGAAAAATGATTAGTTGTATACTTGGATCCTGGGCACGGTTGGTAGCAAGGGCTCATAGGAATTATTGGCAGTTTGCTTTTATTATTTGATGTTAGCTTATTAACAAAAAGAGTTGCAAATAGGTTAGCCTTTTCATTATCATTGTCATAATGGGTATTATTATGTATAAGCTCATACAGGAGTGGGTTGGGAGAAGTCTTTTTCCCACATATGTGGCTTATCTGGAGAGATTATTTGCAAAATTATTCCAGTATTTATATTTAGCATCTATTATAGTCCTTTTTAGATTAGATTCTGCTTGTAATTTTTTTAAATATGTAGTAGGTGTTGGTTTTTTATGAATTCTGTCCTAGCTGCCTTTTTTATCCTCCATTTATTTAGGCACTCATTTGTCCACCATGCTTTAGGAATTCGTTTAGAGAATGTTTTCTTAGGTGTTGTCCGGGGGATAGCATGATTAGCTGTATTTATTAGTAAAGATTTCAACGCTTCAGCATGTGTGTCAACTGTTGTGTTAGAAATGCATGAACTTTGGGTGAAACTTGTAATTTCATCATTTAGCTTATTTTGGAAAATAGACCAATTTGCTTTAGTGTTGATATATTTGGAGGTATGAAATAAAGTTTCAGCAGGTTCATTTAGGGAGCAAAATATAGCAAAGTGGTCTATACATAGACTATACATTTTATTTATGTAAATTTTGTTCAAAAAATTTAAAGACACAATTTGTAGGTCAATTGTGGAGAATTTGCCACTTTTGGGGTTGAAATATGTATTCAGGTTTTGAGGGGTAGCAACAGCTAATTCATTTTTATTTGAAGTCATATGCTCAATAAATTTACCAGCTTTATTTGCTGGTTTATTCCCCCACAAAAGGCTGTGGGCATTGAAATCACCACAAATAATGATATTTTTTAACATATTAGAATTATTTATATAATTAAAGAAATCCTTGGCATCTGTAGTTTGGCCATTAGGGTTATAAAAGCTTATTATGTAGGTTTTTAAATTATTCAGCCAAACACTTATACCAATTACATCAACATCATTTTCAAAATCTGGAAATTTGATGCCACAAAATTTTATATTATTATTAACTAATAAAGCTACACCACCTCCTTTTCTCTCTGAAGATCTATCCTTTCTCAGGATAGTATATCCCAGAGACTTAATTTGTTGATTTTGGGTTAAATGAGTTTCCTGGAGGCAAGCAATATTAATGGAATTATTATTCATAAATGATAGTATTTCATTTAGCTTATTTTCTGTGAGTGATCTTACATTCCATTGGAGTATTGATAAATGTTGTGTTGTTGATTTATTCTTCATATGACTGTGTATCAATGTTCAGCTTTGTTAAAAGTAAAGAAAGATCTTTTTTTGCTTGAATGAGCATATCATCTGGGATGTATATTTTTGCCAATTCTGCTATTATTTTTTTTTTCTGTAGTTGATGTAAGTTCAAGGCCTGAACTGCATTACAGTTTAGAATGAATAAGCATATATTTGGGGATTTCATTTTTGGTAGTGCATCCTGTTTGTTGGTTAAGGGATTGATTCCTGGTAGTGTTTCTGGTTTGTTTCTTCTTGGGAGGTAGGGCCAGGCTGGCCTCATCTCAACGGAAAAGGAGGCGTATTGGCTTGGTGATTCCTTCTGATAGGGATTTGAGCTAGGGGGCTTAGAAGATGGTGTTTTATATGGGGTGCTTGATGCATTGGGGGCCTTTGACTTGGGGGTTTTTGTTGGTTTCATTACAGGCTTTATTTGGTATTGTTTGGCAGCATTTGCTTCCATTGCTGCAAAGGGGTATGGGATGGCCTTCTCTGTTGATATTTGGAGTGTTAGAGCTCTTTTCTTGTATGCAGGGCATTATGATTTATTTGTAGATTCATGTGGGCCTTTTCAATTGATGCATGTAGGCTGAGTGTTGTTGCAAGTTGTCAGCTCTTTAGGATGGAAAGATTTACAATTACTACACTCTTGGAGAATTTCATTGCATTTGTTTGTCGTGTGTCCCAGTTTGAAACACTTCTGACACTGAATAGGCTTAGGTTTGTATTCCTTGTGTGGTGTGATTTGCCCAAATAGGAATAATTTTTCTGGGATATCAATTTTATCCTTTAGTGTGAATAAGAAGGATCTACTAGTTTTTAGGCCATTAGAGTTAGGTTTTCCAAGTTGGGTAACATCCTCAACTGGGATTGTGTTTCCAGCCCTATCTGAAAGGCCTTCTTTTAACTCCTGAGTAGATATCTCTGGGGGAACATTATAAACTACTATTTTTGTTGGTGATTGTTTTGGGTTCCAATTAGATGCAATAATTGGGGTATTCAGAAGGGGTTTAAGGTTAATTATTGTATCTGCTGATTTCTGATCTTCTACAGCTATTAGCAGAGATCCATCACGGTTAATGTTAAGAGAGAACATTGATTTTAGCAATTTAAAAATTGCAACTCTTATTGCAGTGATCATTTTTATTTCAAAGGAGGTAGTGGGAGTAATTTTAAGGTAAATTCCTAAGTTTTTGGAGGGAGATTCTTGGGCAGGGAGAGGGGAAATGCTTTTAATTGGGGAGATTTTTTTCCTTTTTTTTAGAACTTCTAGAGAGGACCTCTTGAAACCCATTGTCATCGTTTCTGGTTACATTAGCCCCTAAACTTATCATTGTCCTATTCTCCGAATTGGAGCTATCATTAGAACTTTGAGATAGGGTGCTTGACCAGCCAGGATGGGTATCTTTCACTATGACACTTTCACTGGAATTTGATTTGGGATCTGGGGGGACTTTTTTTTTTTGGAGGACTTCTAATCATTGCCTATTGGAAAAAGCTTTAAAACACAAAAATAAAACTAAAAACAAGAAGGGAAAATAGATGATATCAAACCGTCTGCACTATACTATGGGGAGGATAAACACCACAGTATAGCCCTGAGGATGACTTGAGCAGAATTGGTTTAGTACAACTGCAGATTAGAAGAGATAATAATCACAAGAAAATATATTTCGATTTTCTTATAAGGTTGCTGTTGCTGTGTGTATATGTACTTCATTTAAGCAGAAGATCTATTTTGCTAGGTTTCACTTTCATGACACATAGATTTTTAAAGGTCAGGACCCTCTAGAGGGAGATGGAGTGGAGGTAGGTACTTCAAAATATCTTCCTGGGACATACTTTAGCCTGTAGACCCATCCCTGAAAGTTTCATTTTCCTAACCTAACCCTTTCCCAAGATAGCCAAAAGTAGCTAAAGTAGAATTTTACCAAAAGTAGCTAAACTAGCATTTTACCTAAAGTATTTCCTGACAAAATGTTTTAATGTACCTACCTCCACTCATCCCATTCTATACTGTGGGTGGTGCAGCTTTTTTCTGCTCAAATTTGATCTTGTATTATTGTTAAAAGTATTGATCTGGGCTTACCTTTAAAAATGTTGGGTAAATTTTTCATTATTCATATTATTGACTTACAAATAAAGTAAACATACCACTTGATGCCTTTTTTATGCTCTTTCCAAATATAATAATCATTTTTGTAAGAAATGATTTTCACCCCCACCCCTATAGATACCAATTCAGGGTATAATTTGCATTAGGGGGGTGGGGGTAAATTTAATTTCTGATGTAAATGGGATTTAAGTTTAAAATTTACCCCAGCTCCCCTAATGTGCAAATATATACTCTGAATTGGTATATATAGGGGTGGGGATAAAATTCATTTCTGACAAAAATGATTATTATATTTGGAAAGAGCATAAAAAAGGCCTCAAGTGGTGTGTTTACTTTATTCATTAGTCAATAATATGAACACTGAAAAATTTACCATTTTTGACTTTTTTATATTCCAAAGGTATTTCAAACACACTATTTAAATTACCTTAAATCATATCTTCTAGTGAGTAAGGTTGAAGAACCTGTAGATGTTACAAGGTAATGTTGACTCAATAATCTTCATGTCACAGTTCATGAGTGAATCATCAATATTTATGTATATACAGGACAGTTAACATAGCAATACAACAGTTGACACAGTTTCATGTCACAGTTCATGAGTGGATCATCACTATTTTTGTATAAACAGGACAGTTTGGTTTCTTTTTTGGGTGTTAATAGATATATTACTGGCTGGGCATGTTTGGGGGCTAAAAGGGGTGGGTGGCATCTAATAGACCCTGCAGTATGATACTAATCCATCCCCCTACATCTTGACTTGTCACTCTAATCATGGTCAACACCAATCTTGAAGCTATCAATTGATCTGGCCAACACTATAGATTTGCTGAGTGGATTAACATTCTTTGGGATTCTGGAAAAATAGAGACAGGTTTTTGGACCCCCCCCCCCCTATTTTACTGTAGCATGATGCAATGTGAGGGTAGTAACAAGAGCCCCACCTTCTTACTGAAATTTTCACCAATAATTTGTCAGCATCAATTAAAAATGTGGTCTCTGTTTTGACAAGCAATTGAAAAGAAAAAATTGTATTTAATATTTAAGATTTATAGAATAAATTTCAAGCAATAAAAGTTACATTTTTAAGAATCAGAAGAAAATCAGCTTTCTGTTAATATGTGAGTAAAACTGAAACACCAAAAGGACATTTACATCAAAATAGGATAATTGTTTTTTTCCAAAAAGAGGTCCTTCTAGGTAAGCCAATAAACTAATAATTTCAAGTGTTTATTTTAAATAACTTAAATAAAAACCTTATTGATGTATAGGTTACATTTTTAACTCTTCATTGATATATACAATTTTTCTTAATTCCTATGTGGTAACAAGATGTGAAGGTTTGAGTTTTTCATAATTTTGATCAATTACCAACTGTTTTTTTTACCCTATCTACAGTAACAGAGAAAAATATCATCCTCAAGGGTCCATAAAGGGCTTAAAATTGAATTTACAATGGAAACAAATGTCATAGTTGGATTCAGGGTGAAATTCTAATTGTATAGGTAAGTTTATATAAATAAGACAACCAGTCAACAACAACAATAGCCTATATTTAAGAACAATAGGCTACCAAAAAATATTATGAAATAATAATAATATTAATGAATAAATATGTAAATCCTGACCTAGTGATAATTCCAAGAAATTATTTACAGACTTAGTGACAATTGCTTGGAGAAGTTATAGATAAGTATTGTTTTGTTGAATTTCATTGAGTTTTATAGAACTCCACTAGATAGCAATGCAAGCACTTAGGTATCAACTTATAGTCTCATTTTATCATTAAACATCAAAGCTTAAGAGAGGAAATGTATCAGAAATCCAAGAAAAGCTTGAGGTTTGCTGATTTTGCCTTTTACTTATAAAAATTGTTATCTGTTTAACTATAATGGATGCATCATAAAGACCCATTAGAACCAGAAATGCCCCACATTATTACAGTCCAAGTGAAAATAACAATAACAGGAACAGAAGCCAAACAAAAAATCTCAAACACAGCAAAGGGCATCAAAACAGGTGTCCCCAAAACACTATGCTCCCAAACAAAAGCAAAGCTCTCACCATGGCCACATACCAATTTCCAATGTTTCCCCCTGAAAACAAAGTGCTGTATGACCTCATTGCAAGAGTGTAAAATTCTGTAAGAAAAATATCCTTGGAAATTGCAATGTCAAGATCTGAATTAGCCAAAAAACCAAGCTTTGAAGAAATGCACCAGTACATTCCTGGATTTAAAATCAACAGTGTATTCCTGGATTTAAACTCAAAAATAGACAGCATGGAAGAAAGTCATATTCAGACAGTTCAAAATACAGATGAAAACTGAAAAGTAGTCAGAGAAGAAGCCTTTTGCATGCAAGAAACCCAACACAGAAAAATGAATATTGTGGTGAAAAAATTACCAGAAACTAACCCTTCAGTGGACATCACCAAAGTTAAAGAAATAATTCAAGACAAGCTACAGCCTCCATACAAAAACTCTGCCACACATGGACTCAAAGCTCAAAAAACCAATTAATATCAAGAAAAGAAAATTCAACAAATTAAAGGAACTCCAAAGACATAATTTGGAAACAGAATCAACTAGAAAAGGACACAACTGAGCAAGGAACAAGATGAGAGAAGCAACTAGACAAGTTGAAAAAGAACAAGAAAGGAAAATTGCTTGTGATGCAAAATTGGTCCCTAAGAAATCCTAGAAACATGTAAATACAAAGTTGACCATGAAAAGAGAAATCCCTACCCTCATAAACAAAGATGGTTCATCTGCAAGTTCTCAATCTGAAAGGGTCAATACTTTCAATGATTTCTTCAGTTCTGTTTTTGAGCCAAAGCGAGTAAATCCTGAACCATCCCATGAAACAAATGAGTTCAGCACAAAGGAAGAAATCAAACTACAGCTCTAGAAACTTCAATCAGACAAATCCGAAGGCCCAGACAGAATAGATGCACTATGGCTCAAAGAGAGTGTAGGATATATTGTTGAACCTTTGCTAGAAATCTTTCAAAGCTCTATAGATGAAGGTGCAACACCATTCAGGTTGTCCAAAGCAATTTTTGTCCCCCCCCCCACAAGAAAGGTGAACAATCAAAAGCAGAAAACTACTAACCTGTGTGCCTGGCATCACTAGTCAGTAAACTTTCTGAAGGATACACAAGAGACAGAATATTGAACCATATATTGCAGAGCAATATGATAAATCCTGACGAATATGGGTTCCTACCAAACAAAAGCTGTACAACACAATTATTAGAAATGTTCAACATTTGGACACAAGTCCTGGAAAGGAAGAGGGTCACATCATCCTGGTAGTGCTATTTGATGTGGAAAAAGCTTTCAAAACTGTATTGAATGCAATGCTAATGGATGAACTTAAACAGTACAATTTGCTTAGACAAATACTATCCTGGATAGAATCATTCCTGGGAAATCACACTCAAAAAGGTAGAATGGGTGACAGCATCTCCAATCCAGCAAAAGTGACCAGCAGGGTGATACAAGGTAGCGTGATTGGTCCTCTCCTCTTCATACTCTTCATCAACAAAATCAACAGAAATATCATCAGAACTGCCAAACTATAGGAAGACACAAAACTATAGGAAGTTCAAGTCATCTCAAGATGTTATGACACTACAAACAGGCATCAACACCTTAACTGAGAACATCCAAAGCCTAGATCTCAACTTTAATGCATCAAAAACCAAGGTGCTGTGGATAGGGAAAAATATACTGCTTCTCTACCCCAACTAACAATAAACAACAAAGTGGGCTGCAGAATACCACTGGTACTTGTTGACTGAAAGAGATCTTCACATTATTGTTGATTTGTGGCTAAAATTTCATGGGCACACCCAGAAAACTATTTTAAAAGCATCACAGCTCATAGGGCTGATCAGACACAGTTTCAAGTCCTTGGACAACCATACTGCTGTAAAAACTCTACAAGAGGATTGTCAGACCTACAATAGAGTAGGGAAACATGATTTTGGGACCCCACTATAAAACAGAGTTGGCAACCCTGGAAAGGGTCCAAAGAGATGCCACCAAACTTCTTCCTGGTTTTAAAGACTTAAGCTATGAAGAATATTCAAACTGATCATACCCACCCTGAAATGTAGACAAATGAGAGGTTTTTTGACCAGATACAGCTGTACAAAGTAAAGCACAACCTGGAGAAAATGTCTTTCCAGAAGTATTTTCACCCTTCAAAAATAAACACCTCAAGAGGACACCATGAAAAGATATTCTAACCCATAACAGTAAATAGATCAAATTTTTGGAGTATCTGAGCAGTGGCTGACTGGAACTCACTACCAGAAATAGTTGTGAAATATGAAACCTTAAATAGTTTCAAAAATGGCCTGGATCGATTTTGGAGAGAACATTTTTACACACATGACTCATAGACTAGGGTAAGGAAGACCCTCACCCTTGGTTTAAATAGCAGAATTCAGATAACCATTGACTCAGAGAAACACAACTTTGATGAACCAACTGACGGCCATCTAGAGAGTACTGAAGCAAGGACATGTCCCTAATGGCATTGAGGTTCTTGTAAGCTTTTTCTTAGCTATCTGAATACCCTGTTAGTATGAATATTTACCATATTTATTAATTAACTTCTTTATTAACAACTTTCAAAGCCTCACCCACACCTATTACTTGGTGTTATCAGCTCAATGCACAAATGAAACCTTAAAGCCAAGCAGGAGGGAAAGGACAGAGGCTACTAAAAACATGCTTGGCTAAGCACTTGGGTATTTTTGAAATTGTTCTTTGTAATTTGCTCTTTAGCTTATTTTGCTGCTGTCTGGGGTGCTTGCCCCCCTCTAGATCCAGCCCTGGCATCAGGTTCCTAATCTTGGATGTGATGTAGATAGGACTAGTAGGGATTGGACTAGCACTAGTCTAGTTGGATTTGGCTGACTAAATGTCTTAGAAAACTTTTTTCTAACATCTAAACTCAGATAAAAGTTACTCTTACTGCCTTGCCTATTTAAATGCAATTATTCTGGTATCACTTTAGTTATTGACTACTTCTATAGGAAATATGTTAATAAAGTAAAAGTACAGCAGTACCATTAAATTTCTTATTTTACACTACTTCCAAATATCATGGTCAATTTTCTGAAAATACTCTCCATCCCCCTCTCTGATAGTTCCAGATGATAGTTACATTCCAATTTGGCAGCTCCATAGAAGGAAACATCTTAATAAAATAAAAGTATTGCCACTAGATCCCTTATTTTGCGCTCAGTCATTGAGAAGAGAAAATGTTCCTTTTGTAGTATCTGCTTTAAGAGTTTGGATACAACTTAATCCATATATATAGAGTCACTCTCTCTCATACAATTGCCAAAGAGTTAAGTGCATGCTTAAAATAGAAGATGTGTACCCTAGTTTTTATGATTTAAAGTGAATGAAATGTATTATACCCTAAATATTACTTTAGATCTAAAATTATTGTTTGATTCTATGCATAAACACTAACAACTATTTTCAATTTTCATTTCATAGATTTGAAGAAAAATTTTAAGTCATGAATTCTTTGCAAACTTTGTAAACTTAATGGATTTTCATGTTTGTTCCTTGTTTTCTAGTTTTCCTTTCTCTGGCGTGTCACATAGCTATTCTGATTATTATTTGCTCATCTTAATTTCCATTAAAAGAATGCTATGTATTAAAAAAAAAGAAGAAAATACGTCCTAGACATTCTTGTAAACTCAGCTTTACTTGATTTATTTTTCTTCTTTATGTAATCCCTACATTTTTGACTCTTAGTGCCTACATTATGAAGATTGTCATCAAGCTTGGTTTTCTTTCTTATTTTGATGATTTTTTTTCTAGGAGGTCTTTCTCATTGTAAGAAGGAAAAAGAGTTCTATCTTCCTAGATTGCAGTGAAAATACTCAGGTTCTTACCTTTAAGAAAATGATTCAAGGTGAGTTTTGGTAGCCTTTTCAACTTTATCCCTAGCAACAAGATATAGACTGGTAAATATAGAACAACTCCTATCATTGATAGCGTTTATTTTTATTATTTTTCAAAGCTATAATTTGTACCTTTTTTAAAGGCCTGCCTGATTGTAATAATTTTGTTGATTCCAATTTAAGTAAACAGGTGATTTGAGAAATAACAATAAAATAAATATCTTTTTGTTTTTAGAAAAATCTGATTTTACACTAAACATAGGTGATGTAGGTCCTATCATTATAGGAATGTCAGTAGTTCTTTTGAGGGAAATAAAGAAGGTCCAAATGTCAAAAAGTGGTTTCCCCAATTTCTTTTGAATGGAAGTCTATTTGACCAATGTCATGAGGTAGTTTCCCTCCTCCTCATGAAGCATATCTATAAAATCTATTTTAAATAGTATAGTTATAAAATACTAGAATTATGATCACGGAGGGGTAGTTTGGTTATGCTTCCTTAGCACATAAAACCAAACTGAAAAATATTTCCTGGAAATGACCCTGAAAAAAAATTCAGTTTTTATTATCCTTAATGCAACAACCAAAAACTATGCAAGAACAATAGGAGGAAACTAAAAAGAAGAAATAATTTAATGCAACATTTCAGCTACAGAATTGAGTCAGAGATGGTTTGATGATTTGAGGCAGCATGGTTTCAACTGGGTTGCTGATGTGACACTAAATTTTGATTGTGATTTGGAATGCATTCAACTTTGTCCACATGAAAGTAAATTCCCTTGTTGGAATTTTACAGTACCATGGTTCTCCAAACAAAATTGTCTAAATATTTTTTTCATTGTAACAAGCAGGTTTGGAAAAAGCTCCACTGCTGCCAATAGCAGAATTCAACAGAATTCCAAAAGCTGCCGACACTTTAGCTGCACAACTTGTGCTCTGACAGCTTTTCTTTAAGCAAAAAAGATTTTTATGGTATTTTCAGGCAAAATCTGCCAAAAAATTTCACTAGGCCATATAAACTGCAAATAGCATTGCTACTATGCTACCCCACTTTTTGCAAACCGGATAACAAGATCAGCTTTTTGCTGGAGTGAGGGAGAATGGGGATCTTACTGAATGGTTTAATGTTACATCATGTGTTTGCCAAAGAGGTATTGTATCCCCAGGCCATTTTGCTACCCTCATAGACTATATGCATTGAAAGTGGTTGCAAATGGAACCAAAGCTGCAATCTTTGTGATGGTGATTTTGCTGATGGTATACCCGTCATATCTCGTTTAAGAAAGGAGCCACAGTATAACATCAAGATAAGGTTATTGATGGTTTTATTGCTTTCGATGGTATTTATGGTGTCTGATCCCTCTTGGAGACATGGTTGGCAAAGACAAAGAAAGGCAATTTCTTGAGAAGGATGCTGCATTTATCAGATTGTACCAGCTTTATCATCCATTTGTAATCCTCAAGATGTCATCATGAAGAGAAACTATTGTGCCTAATATGGCAACTGCAGTGGGAAAACCTAGGTCTAAATAAATCTATATGCTCAGGCAGATAAGTCGGACGACTTGTGATCAGTTTGTTCTGATTTTGAACCCATTAAAGATTCTTTTTCCTGAAGTTATTTTAGTTTGTTCATACAGCATAAAGGATTTATGCTATTTGTGTTGCTTAATTCTGAAGGAGTGGGTTAAAATCCCAAACACAAAATCTATTTTAATAAATTAATTTAAGTTCCCGCCTGACCAGCACTAAGTTTTAAATTTTATTTTCACTCTCCTTGTCACTTACTTCAAACGTTGCTTAATCGAAGTTTACTTCGATTGGTAGGTGGGAAAGGCGAATTGGTTAAGTAGTTAAAAAAAATCTTTATGCTATATAGTTAGTTTTAAAAAGTAGGGTTCTTAAAGTACATCTGGTAGACCTTATGCTTCAGAAAAGGATATTTCATGCCAAGCTAGCTCTTATAATGTCTTATTTAGCAGAGGTGTGGGGTATGGAAAAATAGAAAAGGTAGACCAGTTACATTCAATGCATTTTAAGTGGCTGTTGGGGGTTAGTCATAAGTTTAATCATGCATTATCACACAGTATCATAGATGAAATTGTGATAAAAATGAACGAACTTTTATAGGTTTTGTGAGTTAAGGGTGCTAGAATAGATTCGGAAATTAATGTTAAGGAGACTAAGTTACTAAGGCTAGGAATAAGTGAAGATGAAAAGGTGACGCTGGGTAACGAAAATATCGATCAGGTGGACAGCTCTAGGTAGTATTATTAGTATAACGGTGGGTACAGTGAAGAGGTTAAAAGTAGAATAGCCAAGGTCAATTGTGTTTTTCACAGTTGAAAAGGTTTGAAAGAATAGGAAGGTAAGTCTGCAAACCTAGATTAGACTATTGGCAGCTACAGTGATGACAGTGGTCAACTGTGGTTCTGAAGCATGGGCGCTCCAAAAGACGGAGGAAGGTTTGCTAGATGTTTTCCAGAGAAATTGCCTACAGATTGTTTTGTGTACCTGACTGACCGCTCGTATTTCAAACAGTAGGCTGTGCGAAAAGTGTGGTTCAATCCCGCTTTCTAGGGCTATAATGAGAGAAAGGTTGAGATGGCTGGGGCACGTTCTGCAGATAAAGGATAATAGATTACCAAAGATTGTCCTTTTCGGCTAACTGTCTAGAGCTAAACGAAAAGCAGGTCGTCCTCGGTTGGAGTGGGAGGATGTCATAAAGAAAAACTTAAGGGAAATAGGAACGTCCCGGGAAGGTGTAAAGAGGGAGGCTTTGAATAGATTGGGATGGAGGAGGAGCGTGCGTAGCTGTGTTGACCTCAGGTGGCTTTGTGCTGGGGTGAGCTGTTAATAGTAGTAAGTTTAGATTTGTTACTGTTAAGGGAGGGAAGGTTAGTGCAGATTGTAAAATACTGGGAAAGGGTTATAAATCGGCGTAGTAGCTGTCCAGTAGAGAAAGCATATGAGTGGATGCTGGTAGATGGCAGGAGAATTGGCTTATTTTGGTCAAAGGGGTTTTTGATAGATGTTGTTTTAGCGAGTAGTGGAATGAGGGGAAAGGGAGTGGTTTGGATGTGGGGCTAGTTGTAAAAATGTAAAAGATAGACTAATAGAAAAGGAAATTCAAATGTGGCTGAGTCAGAAATCATTATTGGCATCCTTGGGAGTGTATGGGCAGGCTAAGGAGGCTTGGTGTGTTGTTAGGGTAAGGAGGTTTGAGGGAGGAAAATTATTTAAAGGTGAGAGTAAGTAGTTAGGGTCTTTTGTTGGTAATTTCTGTTTGTGGTAATTTTTTGGGTATTTGTGAGAGGAAAAGATATATTGGGGAGTGTATGGGCAGGCTAATGAGGTTTTGTGGATGGGCAGGCTAAGGTGGTTTGGTGTGTGGGCAGGGTAAGGAGGTTTGAGGGAGGAAAATTATTTAAAAGTGAGAGTAAGTAGTGAGGGTCTTTTGTTGGTAATTTTTTTTGGGGTATTTGTGAGAGGAAAAGATATATTGGGAAGTATAGGATTAAAAAGGGTCCTTTTCACTGTCCTATGTGTGGAGTGGGGGAATATCTTATCCATATTGCGGTTATATGTTAGGAGCAGGGGCATCCTGAGGCTCATTTTATGGGGGGCGATCTTCAAGTTTTACCGAATCGCTATCTGATTTATGCCGAATTTTCTGCAGAAATCAAGAATTTTGCTAAATTTCAGCTTATTTTGCGAAATTTCTGCCGAAATTTTCGGCTTCGGCGAAAATTTTACCGAATGCCAAAAAAATTCGGGGGGGGGCGGCGCGCCCCCCTCGGGAAGCCCCTGGTTAGGGGTTGATGGATTGGAGGAAGGAGGCGGCTTCAGTATATTTTAGAGAGGTGGATAGGTTTGAAAAAAATAAATTGAGTAGAAATTTTTATGCTTCTAAAAGGTTGGGTAAATTTGCCCATGTGGGCATGGCACATAGAGAAAATCTTTCAATAAATTGTAAACTGATGAAGATTAGAGAGAGAGAAATTTATTATGACAATCAAACAACAACTGCAGTTTAAAGGTCACCCCAAGAAGTAATAAACTTGTCCAAGGGGTTTAGTGGCATTTTATTATAATTGTGTCTGTTGTATTATTTGTTGTTATTATAATTTTATTTGTGTTATTGCTGTGGTACTATGTACGTAAGTGTTAATGTGTAATGTCTTGCAATAAATATTTCTCTACACTTTCTTTTAGGGATTACCAATGTTTCTCCAGAAAACTTACAGTTTCTGACTCCAGAAGGTGTAGTACTTGATGACGATAAAACTCTTTCTGACTATCACATCAGTCCGACAATTGCACGCGCGCAGACGCCTTTTGAATTACGTCTTGTATATAGGTAAGTAGCAGTGGCGTGTGGCAACTTTAAGGATGAGGGAGCAATAAAGCCTTTTTTGTGATGAAACACAAGAGTTTTGTGTGTTACTTCAAGTCTTCTGTTTTCTTGGCTGTCTAGTTTTCTAACTTGTTTACACAGCTCCTCTGTTCTATTGTCCTTCAATAGCTTTTTTTGATTGAAAACAAAACTAAGCTTGAAAGTCATTCTCCTTAGGCATTTCTTATGTAAGCTCAAAGACAGCGCATATGGAACATTTCTAGCTGAAAAGTCATAAGCCTTGAAACGATAATCTCCCAGCAACCTTTGGATCTCACTCGGGCTTGATTCCAGTACAATATTCCATGGCAAACTATTCCAGGCACTAGGGCAAACAGGATGCACAGAAAATATCGATTGAATACTAACTCGACTAGGATTCCTAAACTGTCTTGAACCCATTGTGCTATACTTGTGAACACTTGAAACTGGCAGAAAAACACTAAACCACCTGGGCAACAAATCATTTTCGTACTTGAAAATAAATACAGTATTCTAAAATTTCACCAAACCAAAAATGGGTAATATCTCATGTTTATTATGCTTGGGTCTAACTGAAGAACGATTCACCAGTCAGCACTCTAATCATTTGATTCTGAAGCACTCTTAACGGGTGCAGATAAACAACAAACGTAGAAGACCATACAGTAACACATTATACTAGATGTGTATGCTCAAGAGAGAAATAAAGTGGCCTTAGTATATTAGCCGGGAAAATATGCTCAAGTTCCCTTATCATTCCGATGGTACGTGCGATCTTGGTTGTGTGACGGACATGATACTTAAAGCTGAAGGCACTCATCCAATACAGCTCCAAGAAACTTTACTGATTAAGCATGCATGATGACGTTTTAACTTAGTCGTAACTGCTCTATACAAGGACAATAATTAATGCTTCTACCATATATTACCACAGAGATTTTCTTTTAATTCATCTTCAGCTTATTAAGTCTCGTCCGTGTTTTAGTGCATACAATACCAGTTTTCAAAAGATTTAGTATTCCTTTTCTGTCCTAGCAGCCATTGTATAATGGGTATAATCTGCAAGCTCTGTAAAATAGCCCTAAGCATAGAAGTTTCCCTAGCTGACTGACCACAACTTATCAGACAATTGTCTAAATCATTAACATATATAAAAAACAAAAAGGGGTCCGAACTGACCCTTAGGGAATACCACACTTTACACTTTTTTCAGTTGATTCGAAATTCCCTATTTTAGCTCACTGGGTCCGTTTATTCAGCAAAAACCCTAATAACTGCAATATATTACCCCAAATACTTTTTCACCAATATTTCATAATCTACACGGTGGAGGGCTTTCTTGATTTTTAGGAATACCGAAACAACTTTCAGACCCCAGTCTAAGGCATCATTGATAAACGACGTTAAAAATATAATGACTTGTTCGGTGGACATCGCTTTCTTGAAGACAAATTAAGTAGAACTGGAAAAGGATCTTGATTCAAGGAACTTCACAATTCGCTCATGTATCAACTTTCCAATTACTCTAGATACAATAGGAAGCAGCATTTCTTGCCTATAATTATCCAGATTTTCCGTGTCAGTGCCTTTGAACAAGTGTTTCACGTGTACTTTTTTCAAACTATCGTGAAGAACTCAAAATTTGATGCACTCATTATTTAAATAGACGAATTCCATACAAATCACATGGTAAACACCACGGAACGCCTATAGATTAATGAGGTCAGATCCGACTGCAACGTTTTTATATTGTTTCCGACTTCAGATACTTGACTTAATTTTACTGGCCTCAATTTGGCATCGTGCTCCAAGAAGACACTCGATCCAATTTAAATTCCCACCATAGAAAATGTTCACAGATTGAGTCGATATTCACATTATCTGGAGTAATTTAAGTCTCAGAAATCTGATTTCATTTCGTAAAAGATTTAATTAACCTCCATGTTTTTTTTCCAAAATTACCCTCTGTTTTTTTAAATTTAAATGCAAAATAATCACCATTAAACTTTCGCAATAGATTGTTCAGCATGTTGTTATAAGACTTATAATCTTCCTCAGTCAGACCATTTTTCCGCACAAAATCTGAAAACGTTTTGTTTCTTTTTTTTTCATAGATAATGACAAACTTTTTGCAACCCAAGACTTTTTAGGCAAACAATATTTTCCTACCTTCTTAATCTTAACATCTTGGAGAAGACTAGATACTTTTGATTACCAATTATCAAGTGTGTGATTTATATCCATATGATATTCCAAAAAACTAAAATTAGGGTTTTCAAACTTTTGTTTTGTGTAATCTGTTTTGTCTGAGGTACTGTTTTTATCACTCCAAAATGGCCAGAAACATCATTTAATAGAAATGAGGGGTGCTCATAATCAATATTCACAAAAGTATTATCCAATATTGAAGAACTATTCGGCGTCCCACGAGTACATATGTTTATAGCAGGCTTTAAACCCCCCAATGTAACGTCAAATCAAGAAACTCTTGTTTTTGTTGATTCAAATCATGGTGTCACAAATCCGAATTAGTGTCACCACATGCGAAATAAGGCTCATTAGAGACAGGTAACATATTTGCCTGCTCTTCTTGTAAACTTATAAATTGTACAACATTTACTGATGGGAACCAATAAATTACCACAGTAAAATATTTCAATTTATTTCTGGCCAACTGCAGCCTCAAATACCATTCCTTTGGGTTTGTTAGTTCCACTTTAACTGTAACACTTAGATAATTTTTTGTCTTAACCGGCAAACTTCCGTGTTGATGAAACTCTCTGTTTTTTGTCACTAACTGATAATATGAAATATCTAATAACAACAAAGTATGATCATTTAAGCAAGTTCCATAACGTGCGGGCCGCTTTCATGTGACAGATTTTGCAAATGCTGGAAAGAAGTACAGTACCCTGGCAATTCAGATGGATAACATAAAGATTATTTGGTATAACATCACGCCACAGATATGGAAGAAAATTATAAGTGGCTCTAAAATTTTACTTACCAGCACCATTAGAATTATAATCGCGATAAGCTTCAACACCGATTCCTTAAGTTTCAATTTTTGCTCATACAATCGCTTTCTAGCAATTCGCAATCTTAATGGAGCATCATCACTCAAAATTATGTCTTATTTCCACTAATAATTATCCCCTTTAATTTCTTAGTTTTTTTAAAATATCAATTTATCTTTTCTTGTTAGGACTGTAGTTTGAAATAGTGACCATCTTTTTCACATCAACTGCACTATAATTAGGAACCATATTCATCTCCAGACCCTGTTCACAAACAGGCTTAAGGATGTTCGAAATCAAAAATATAATTTTGTGGGTCTCAGTGGCGGCTGACAGTCTCAAAGACAAATTTTCTTAGCATCACAGGGAGCTTTCGAATTAATTTGGGCGTAAATTAATAAGGGAACATAGAAAGGTCAACAGTTAAAAAAAAAAAATTGACCAGAGGCTAGTTTAAAACAAAGGAAACATACGATCTCTTACTCATTGTTAAGCAAAACTTTGTCTAATCAATACAAAGTTACATACAACATACAGCATTAATAATGTGCATCCTATGTCTGTGAAGATTTCAATCAAGGCAGTTGGCATAACAGGAAACTTCAAAAGCTGTCAACATATTCAATGTGACTTTTTTTAAGCTGATTTTTAACGCTTTCCAAGCAGGTATATCAGAATATTTTTGGGACCATCCTTTCCTGAACTTTAAAAAGTAAATTCTGCTCCGTTCAATAAAAAAACGAAATTTACGCTTTCTAATAATGTGATTTCCATTAAACCTGAATATTTCTATCTCTGGCACAAAACTGGAGAAGCAAATATGTTTTTTTTTTTAGGTTTTTGGCATAGTATATATCGGATTAAGTTTTCTGTCGTTTATTCGGATTTATTATCTAAGTTATACAAGCTATGGCAAGACCGCCCAGTTAATTCAGAATAGTTCGGCCACACAAACTGAAAAAGCTTGTAATGGACGAGATAGGGTGTTTTTTTAAGGTAGCGAACGACATTAAATGATTCCTTCGCTGGTCTTCATTATCACAAGGAACATTCATACAATAATGTTTTGCCCAGTCATCTTGTATTCGCAGCACAACAGTCTATTCTTTAAATCAGCATTTTCTTTACTGAGGATTTACAGTTTTCGAAGTAATAATATTTATTTGGGTTTTTACATTGGCTAAACAGTAAAAACAAGAGCTTCTTCAGTCGTTTTTACTTGAGCCTCGAGTAATTTGAACTGTTTTGTTACACTGTCCAATTTTGTCCCATTATCTTTCACAGCACATAAGATTTCTTCTAAATTCTCGGCCAAGCTTGAAATCGTCATGTCTTTACCTTTTGCCTTTTCTTCCCATCTCGAACAGTGACCGATACCTCAGACATGAAAATTAAAAAAATCTTACCTAAATTTGCAGCGGTTGTTTTACCCACGATACATTAAGCTATTCGGCACGGCAAACACCTTCTTCCTGCGATGGTAGACGCTACTCAGAACCCCAGCAACAAGACCGTATCCAGGGAGGCTCAGGGGTTTGACTCCCCCCTAAAATGTTCGTCCGTCTTGTAAAAACGTAACAAAAATAAATATAACAAATTTTTATTCGTTTTTTAAAGTTGTTTTGTAACCAACCCCCCCCCCCCCCTATGCCTCCTGCTTCGAATTCCTATGCCATAAATACACGTAAAAAAACCAAAGCCAAGAAAAAGAAAGACATTTGTGAGACATTTCTATATGTAAATTAATATATACACATATATATATAGTACTGGGAGCCCGCACTCGGCACGTGGAAGGCTTCTATATATAGAATCTCACTGTCGCTTGTCTTCTAAATACAGAAAGAGCCTTTTCTTGATGTCATGACGTCCAAATGGACCTTAAATTAGAAGTGGTGCCTTTGTAAAATTATATATTTTTTTTATTGGACCTTTAACTTTTGCCTCGGCTTGTCTTTTGTCATCATGAAAGACATATCGCCGATCCTTTGTTTTTTTTAATTGTTAAGGTGGTGGGACAA